>NC_050592.1:24396582-24484082 GCF_013368585.1 Megalops cyprinoides
TAAGAAAATAATTTCAAGCATTTAAGCAAAAGTCTTTAGATCAAAATGTCTTTGAATGCATGTTTCAAGTGTGTCCAAACTTTTGACTGGTACTGTATGTTTCTTTGAAAATGAAAAATTTTGGACACAGATTTGGACTTGGCTCTTACTAAGGAGTCTCTCATGAGAGTTAAAAAGCAGCTACTGGATTCTATGTGAAAATAAAACACATGGAAAGTGTTTGGGTTGGACGCATGAAGCCATGGTAAATTAATTTACCATGTTTGCCATTAAATGGGTGGGTGCTTCAAAGATTTGCCCTGAGGGTTTCACATACTTACTGACCCTTTCCCAAAATAATTGCAGTTCCAATTAGAAATACTAGTGAATACATTACAGTAGGGTACACTTAAGCTCAGAAGTGCTTCAGAATGAACTCCATCTAGCCTCTAATTGGTGATGCTCTGCTAGTGTGGATGAGCACTGCCAGAGGCCAGTTTGCTGGAGATGGGTGAAGGAAGGGACAAACAAGGGGAGTTCTCGCTGAACCGATGCTTGGAACGATCAGAAAGCACCAGGCCTAAGCACCATACCATGGGATCCTTCCATCCTCAAATTTATATAAATGATGCTTGACCTCTGACAAAGATCAGGGAGAATGCAGAGATGACTCAGGACACAAGAGGTGAAGACCTTAACTATATGAGACATAGAACACAGGAAATTATGTGGCCACCTGGTGGCCAACCCGGAAAGCAGCAGCTTTGTCCCTGACACGACCTAATCAACTTTCCATCCAATGTTAAAAATTGAAGATGTACTGAGACACAAAACACATTCAATTTAATGGACTTTAAAAAAAAACATACGGGTTAACACTAGAATGAGGGCCTTGCAGGAGACAGTTCTTTTTAAAAAATGGAAAGAAAATAAACTTGTAATGCTGTTCCAGAGGACAGGGGAGGAGTTTTTCTCTTATTTAAATGACAGAAGCAGTCACACACTTTAACAAAGGAACAGTCTGCCCCCAAGTGCAATTGAATGTCCACAAAACACAGCATTTCAATTTTGCTCCAGCCCATAACAAGAACATCTTGCTGTTTTGCCAATCAAACATGGAAATCAATCTGCCTCCAGCTCTCCACATATCCAGTTAAGATATTTATAGGGGACACCTAAATTGCAATGCGTTTTAAATGCCTTTCAGTCCAAGGGAAGGTCAAACCTGCCATAATTACCTGTCTGTAATAGTACACTCAAGATGTCACCCTCTGACTGTAAAATTCCATTTATTCTGGTAGTACTTGCTGCCCATCCTCAGGGGTCACTAAAATGGTTAATCCGCAGGTGAGACACGCTCTGAATTTGGCGGCTTATTGTTTTCCCTCTGTTCCATCGCCAGCTGTCCCATCCTTCTTCTTTCCGTTCCGTGTACCTGGAGTGACTCCTCTATGCAATGCCATTTCGCGCAAATGAGTCCCGCTTGGAAGATGAAAGGTGCTGGCTTTTTTTAAAGGGTAAAATATAGCCGGCTTGAGCGCAGGGCTGATTTTTATGACCACCACCGCGGTCCCCAATGTGCACGGTGTACATGTTGATTTTACAGGAGGTCCGCTGAAGTTTCGCTGAGGGACTCATCCCCTGAGAAACGGGCGCGGCAGATGGAAGAGCAGTTGTTGAAAGACTTTCTGAGGTAAAAAAAAATCTTGTGAGCCAATACAGACAAAGCATGACATCCCTGACCACAGCGTGTGCCTGACTATAGAGAATGGAAGACCCCAAACTTACTGGCTTACACGATAGCAACATCGTCATTGAATTTGCTCTTGACTCCATAATTAAAGGGGCTTATCTGTAGTTCCGTGCTGTGAGCAGCAGCAAGGCGAGTGAGCTACAATGGGAAGAGACAGCATCCCCGCTCCCATGCAGCCACTGGCACGTTTGAAGATCTGCTGACGCATTAAAAATGCATCCACACATACCCTAACATCCCAGCCTGACCACAATATACATCAGACCCTTTCAATACAACAGGCATGGCGTACCACACATACATACAGTACAAACACAGTGCATGTGCCTGTTTGCTACCAATATGAAAGCCTCCGTTGTGTGTAAGCATGCATGTACAGTCCCAGTCAAAGGTTTAGACACACCTTTCTTTCTTTATTTTTACTATTTTCCACATTTTAAGGCATCAGAACAAAGATGTTTTTTAAAAATTAAACTTTTTTTGGAAATAAATTCATACATCATCAACTTCAGGATTTATATTTGTCTAAGAAGCAAATTTCAAACATTTAGGCAAAATCTTTAGATCAAAATGTCTTTGAGTGCATCTTAATCGGGTGTGTCCAAACTTTTGACTGGTACTGTTTATGCACAAATCTGTTATTGTGTGTGTGTGTGTGGATATGAGAGGTATGTTTTTTGCATGCGACTGCCTCTTTTGTGCCCTCTGCCCATATGGGTGACAGCCCGCAAAGGCTGATGATGCGTGAGAACGGCAGGCGTGCAGCCACGCTGGTGCGCTGACTTAATCAGCAAGCCCCGGGGAGCTCTCCCTCACACCTGGGATCTCTGTCCTTTGGCCCTCGCTGATGAGGTCACTCACAGGTCAGTGACGCTGACGTGCCAGTGCCTGTGAGGGTTAGCGTTGGGTTCATTAACTGGACTCTTTCACACGCCTCCGCTCAGGCATGATCTCCCCCCTGCATTCGCAGGCTTGTAATAATCTGGCCTATGCTCTCACCAGACCTCACGGCATGTCCGGCGCCAACCTTCCGCTAAGACGGGATAACGCACGGGCAAGGGCAAATAGGGTCATCATGGATGGGACATGTGGGTAATCATGTCCTTCCTCAATATGTCTATGAAGTGAACGCATTGTTGCTGGACTAAAGTATGGAAGGAGATAATCTCAATGGATTTCTCTTCATCCATTGCAAATATGAGAACTCTGAGGCATGTGAGAATGAACAGATTATAGACACCCAAAGTTTCAATGGTTACCACAATTTTTATTCATTTTTCTGTTTGCTTTGCTAAAGCTCAAGATGAGTTGTAAAGTAAGGTATAGTCTTTTTATTATTAGCCCCTACACTAGCATGCTTCTGGATGAGCAGTGACATGCTTCTGGAATAACCTGCGCGTGGCTGTGAATTACTGTCACGATCTGACTAATTACTTCCTGTTTCCCGACAGGTTCTCGGTATCATTTCAGCCCTGAAGGAAAGGAAGAAAACATCCACGTGTGAAAAAATCATGCCAGACTTTGTGCCCACAGACCACACCATACTCTCCGCCAGTTTATGTTTCAGAGAGAGATCGAAAAACAAACCTGACACAAAACACAGGAGGTGGGAGCAAAAGGGAGCATACGATTGGAGGAATACAATGTGAGAGATGACTACCAATGTTTGTTACCCTCCCTCACGCACACACCCCCACTTCCATTCTCTTCCCCTTGATGGAGCGTGACTTGAGGGTAGGGGCTACGTTTAAGCTGATCCCCCCCCCCTTTCCCCCTAGAGCCCTCAAAGGAAAATAAAAGACATTTTCAGATCAATGCAGAGTGTAAGAGCACCAGACTGTATCCAAGGAGACACCCAGGGAGTAAAGACACAAACACATAGGAAGCTCTGCTATGATGGCTACCCGCGCTATCCGTAAAGACCTGGGCCTCGCAAAGTGAAAGCATATCCAAAAGCCATCCGCACACCTCCCCTGGGGTACAGGTGCAATCTGGCAGAGGGACAGAGCACCAGCCACAGCTGTAGGGATGGTGGCAAAGGGCACAGATGCTACACGACATGCTGCACATTGTTCTCATCGCAGCCAGTCATATATCCTCCTGCAGATAAATGCAAGCAGAGGGAAGCCCGTCCTTTCCCTGGCCTCTTTCAAAGACAAATAAATAGCCTAATTCACTTCTAGTGGCTTATTCACTCATTTCAGCAAATTTATTTGACACTGGTTCCCCCACGTCCACTTGAAAAAATCGCCAAAAATGTGCAGGTATGAAAATGAGTAAATGGCTTTCAGGGAGTGAATTCAGAAGTGATAGGTTCCTGTCTATATGTATCTTTTGTGGGAGGGGTGGGGGGTGGAAAGAGGAGGAGCTCCTAATGCAGGTGATGACTGTATTATAATAGTGTCAGAGAAGTCTTCGGTGCGCTCACTAAGAGGGAGGCAGTGGAAGCGGGAAGAGTTGGGGGGGTGGGGTCATGGGCTGTGAAACAGGAGTCCCGCCCACCCTAAGCTGCAGAGGCGTCTCTGCAGGAGAGCAGCCATGCTGCTGCTTATCAGACACTGTGCCAAGCATGTTATGCCTCTTTCCTGTCATAGCCCACACACACACACACACACACACACACACACACACACTCACACCATTTCTTCACTCA
Source organism: Megalops cyprinoides (assembly GCF_013368585.1). NCBI lineage: Eukaryota > Metazoa > Chordata > Actinopteri > Elopiformes > Megalopidae > Megalops > Megalops cyprinoides. The sequence goes on from NC_050592.1 coordinate 24,400,968, forward strand.
CACTATCAGAATCACTGAGGCACATACACCTACACACAAATGCACATTTATACACACACAGGCACAATCACGCAAGACATACTAACACTGCTTATGTTTTAGCACTCAGTCTTATGGTTTATCTACCATCACTCTGATTGACCTGAATAGATGGAAAAGCTGGAGTCAATCTCTTTGGTTGCATGGGAAGATTTCAAGAGAGGCGTCAGGTTCAGTCTTTTGGGCTGAAATAAATCACTTTTGCTCTCAGTCACCTTATAATTATGCACACACACACACAGAGCACACAGAAGGATGCACAAATACACACATGCACGCACATATGCATGCTCACACATACACATGCGTGATGCTGATACTCTCTCCTGAGCTGCCAATCACACCAGCAGCTGAGCGACAGCAGCATTTCTTCAATCATTTCTGCATGGCTAACCTCTCCGGAATTGTCAGGGATGCAGTGTGTCGATCGCTCTACTCAGCACACAGTCCCCAGTCTGCCAAGCGCAGTCTGTGATGAGATGCTGCCACACTCCATTCTCGTCTTTCTAGCCCCACCTTTCAATGACCTCTGCTCTGGGCTTGGAGGACCACAAACCGATAGGGGTTCAGGCAGTCATGATCTCAGGACTTGGGAGGGAAGCTGAACTGATTCAAGACAGAATCAAGTGATCAAGTGGCCTGCTGGGATGAACGTGTTAAGACGTGGCAGAACTTGGTGACCGGGGTTTGGTAGCATGGGACAGGAGCTATGTGTGTGCCCAAGACACCACACATTTGACAGGGCAATCGGTACGAGGAAATTCCCCAGACCATTTTTTCATTTCCGCAATCTCTTCTGAGATTGACGGACAATGCTGTCAGGTGTATTACAGTGTGCCCAGCAGGTGTCATCGTCACCTAAGCCAGGATTTGTGTGTGCTCTCTGCAGGCCTTCCACCACACCAAGCATGATTCATAGCTCACAGAGCATGTGGAGCAGTCCAGAACAAGTCGAATGTCCCCCAGCAAACCGCCGGCCCTCGCAGGAGTATGTGAATCCAGACATCAACCTTCATTAATCCAAGAAAGGGGCTCTGATGGGATCTTGATTACAAATGCCAATCTGGGGCTAGGGTTGGGGTGGGGTGGGGTGGGGTGGGGTGGGGGGGCATGGTTGGAGTTGGATCTTAGGGGAGGCAACACCCCCCCAGCTCCCTATTGAATTATGTCTGAGCAGTCCCTGAGTAGATCAAGGAAGATGTATCCAATCTAATCTCTCTGGCACTTTATCTGTGACCACAAGGAAAGAATTTCAGCAAATGTTAACAACCTTTTCTGATGCTTGCAGATTGTGTCATATCATCAGTAAGCTTGCTGAAATTTTAGTGATTATAATGCTGTCTAAGGACATGAGAGAAAATTTAAGAAGTACATTAAAATATAGTGAAATTCAATGCTGAATGTGGTTAGATTGAATATCCCCCAGGGTGTGGGACTGAATGACAGAGAATGGGATGGACAGAATGTCCATCTACACCCTCATGCAGTCATATTTTCTCCACTAAAAAGTCGACAAAATGCTTGTAAATGAAAACCAATTGGGCCATGTTATGTCACCAAACTGAACAAGCCATGCTACCCAATGACTCCTAAATCTTTTGTGCAACTTGGCACTGCGTATTGTTCATCCTACATTATGTTTGCCATATCCACCCAGTATGTGCAGCAATTACAGTAAATGCATAAACTGTAGCACATTTGCAGTGATTTATAGCGACAATAAGTAGAACAGTTCTAACAGAATATGGCTTTTCATATGGTGAACTACTGTGGAATTTAGGATAAATATTGTGTGTGAATGTTTGCATATTTGTTTGATTATTAGCATCCATCTAGCACCATTGATTTGACATTTCTAGCATGGTTCACATTTAGACAGAAGAACTGAAGCATTAACTATGAGGGTGATTTTATAAATATGCATGATCTTCTGGACATTTGAAATGGTAGGAATAGAAAAACTAATTCATCTAACAAAATTACATGCACTCTCTGGCCTCCAAACTGGAGGTTTGTATCAATATTTCCCATGAATGTTCCTCACTGAACTGTTTTATTTTTGTTGTCGTTGTTGCTATAACAAAAAAAAAATGTTGCTGTGCTGTAGAGATCAGGCTAGCTTTGGTCTACAAAATGACTAGATCTTAACCTCATTCAAAATTTTGATCTTTCATGAGTCTTGATTCACCTGTCTCATTTACTGAGACATTCTACACGAATTAGAACTTTCTTAAAAGATTCAGAGACAGAATCTTATACACCAAATGCATACAAGATATGATATTTTCTGAATCTTTTCTATAAAGAATCAATTTCAGAACACTCAAGGGCAGATCTTTTTGGCCTTTGCACACATTTCAATTATACATGGTAATTGATTAGCACAACTTGCCATTTTGGTCTGGTGTAGAGGTCAAAAAATGGTAGGAGCTGCTACTTTCCTCATTGCACAACCTGGGATATAAATGCTAGATCATTATTATTAGTTTCAGCTCATGCTAAAATTCAGAACAATTCAGTTTCCCCCTCACCTCAATAGTCATTCAAATCTGTCAGGAAAAAGCATGTGCAAATGCAACATGTAAAAAGCAGAAAAAAACCAGAGCACTTGACAAGGATAAAAATAAATATAACAGCCATTTACTGTTTGACAAATAATTATACAGTTTTTGCTATATGACAGTTTTGCTTTATGTTACATGCTATATTTTCCCTTATTAGTAATAAATGGATATTGATTAGCTACATGGCTAATGAAATATTAAACAGAACACACTGACAGAAAGGGTGTGTGTGTGCACTTTACTGGCACTAAGCATAGTTTAATGCTCATTTATTAGTAGTTCAATATGTAAATTGAAGGCGCAGGCAGTAAGCATTGATTTTCAGTACCATAACCACTTAAGCGGCCTTGCTTTGCTGCGCCTGAGTAATAAGTGGCACACCTTAATTATGCAAATGCAATAAAAAGCTATATAGGTAAATTGTTTAAATCCTTCTGCAGACACATTGGAATTCCAGTCACTTTATTGGAGGATGCATCATAGACACTATGCTGAAAACGGAATTTTCTTAATGGAATTCTTAAATCAACTATGAAGTACAACTACGGAGTTCATTTTTCCTTAGGGGGGTCACACACCTGAATAAAATTTTCATTTAATTAGGGCAGTTCAATGTCAGTTATCCTCATTAGAATGTGTATTTGATTCACCTTGTTACACCTGGTGTAAGTTTTACACCTGGTGTAATTTGCAGCTTGCACCAACAGGTGTGACACATAATTATCTTTGAAAATTGTTTCAAAACAACTAAGGGAAGGGGTATTGGAATTATTAAGTGGGTCTGCACAAAGCAGTGTGTGAAAAGAAAGGAAGCAGAAATTAAAGTTGCAATACGATCATTATTTTAATTCTCCATATATCTGAAAGGAGCATTGGTGTTCAATAATGAACAATGGAATCAATAGGCACACCTTTGTCACATCTTCTGTTCCACCTTGTGCCAGAACATTGCAGAACATTGGGTTTCTGTAAGCTTCCAGTTCCTATCTGTCAAGTTAGCCCAATTCCACTATATGTTTCCCTATGATGTTCTGGCTATGCAAATCAGGCCTTTTATCTTTCTGAACTGCATATCAATTATTTGGAGAAATTGCCACCAAGTCTCTGATTAATTGACTTAAAACCTCTTTAAGTCCTTGCTGTTCTTTTCCAACTTTTTTTTAGAAAGCATTCTTAAGTGACGGTTGATAAAACAAACAGGGAAAATGACACTGACTACAATATCAGATAAACCTTAATCCTAAAACCCAATTCACATAATCTCTTTAAATGCCAATTAAATTAATGGGGGAGAGGGGCTTAGGAATAGCCAAATTTCCTCTACCCCTGGACCTTTTGTGGATGACTGTGAGAAAGAGAAATACAATTAAAAACTGGATACAAAACATTGCTATCTCTTTGCACACAAATTAATACTGGAGCAGCAAATCAAATGGGGGTCAGATCTGATGGGATATGCTGGGGTCTGCAGTCCAGAATGGGAAATTAGGCTTCTTTCTGATCTGAGAAACCAGTCTTTTCCTTGTCTCACATGCAATAACAGATGACCTGTTTACAGGAAACAGTATCATTCTGTTGATTTCAGTCTTTATGTCATGAATAAAATCCAGGTGACCTGTTGGCTATGAAAATCCAGGTGCTATACCAACTTGTATGCAACCGGTTGTCGTAAGCGGTCAAGCAGATTGCTCAAGAGTTAATAAAACAAACTGAGAGAAAGCTAAGAAATGCAGGGCTTTGAGTGACTGGAGTTCATCATTAAGCTAAGGGGGTTGGAAGGACAATTGGAAGGACAATTAAATTCTCAGACAAAATTTCCAACAATGCCTTCTGGCTCAGTGATAGTGTCTACCTCTTGGTGTTTTAGAAAATACTAACATGGTGTAGATCTGAGCTTCTCAGCTCTTGTGTGATAAGATTTGCCATCCTGGTTACATTGAGCCCACATCACATGTATGTGACGTATTTCCAAGCCTACACATAAAACATTTTCTGTTTCATGTTGGTGGTCTGGGAAAACCTGCCAGCAGTTATTCCAGGTTAGCACAGGCTAATAAGACTCTATAAATACCCTTTTAATGCAGCACATAGTACATGTTTGTGTCTCGCACATTATTGAAAACAAGGTTTTACATGACTGGTGTCCCTGTTCTCCTTTTATGTGTTCCATGTGGCACTCTTAAAGCTAATGAACAGTGTCCATGGACACATTTTATACCCATTTGTGTCAATTTATGTTCGAAGCCCAGTGACTCATGTATACACAGATGAAAAAAAATATTTCTTACAGCAGCTGAGGACACAAACTCAGAAATAAGTGTACCTGTGACCAAGCACAATGTAATATAAGTGGGAAAGAAAACAGCTCAGGATCTCAGTTCAGGGAACATCATGTCTTTCACTACCCTAACGTTTATCACATGTAATATTTTTTAGAAAAATTGTTGGAGTTTCACCAGAGGCCTAGCGGTTGACATGGAAGGAGAAGAAAGATGGTTTCTGCTGATGAAAATGTTGCATTCTTGACCCTTATGATGGACTTCTGGAGACCAACCAGAGGAATGCAGATCATAAATCGGGATCACTTACTACAGTTTCTATGATTTTTAAAATACAAGGAATCTATCATGATCGATTGTCTCAGCAGAACTAGCAAGGTGCCTATTGAGTGACAGTTATCACCCAGGACAGGTCTGTGATTAAAGACTGACTCAGCAATGGAATAAGAATGATCACAGAGACACATAGAAAGAATTAACAATAGTAACTTCAATCAGTTAATCTTTTTGGTTTGTAAAAGTTCAGTTGAGGACATAGACTGAATCGAAGCATTGTAGCCTACACACCAGACACAATTTACACGGGGACTCTAAAAAATAATGTGATTCATCTTATGTTTTTCATTTTATTTAATCAGAGATTGTGTAACAATTTTTATTCAAACATGTTCCACTTTTTATTTTGCATTTGAAGAGCTTAGCTAAGGACATTTCCCAATAAAGACGAAAGAGAGAAAAGCGATCCATTTGTTTGTAACTTCACTTTTAGCAATCAACCGCTTATAAGAGGCACCTCTGTCCGGCATCATTTATGCTTATATGCAGAGTATGTTGCAGTTTGTTTATCTCCAGTGCTGCCCGGGTAGGCCAGTCATGACAGCCCTGTGAGGAACGCCGCGGGTGTGGCGATACAGAAGGCCGGGGAAAGGAGGGGAGGGGTTGAGGCAGCTGCGCGGCTCGGGCTAAGGGCTCTCGCCGGGTCCATCCATCATCCAAAGCTGGGAATTAATAAACCCCCCCAGAGACCTGGCCAGCAGGGCCGCGCCGTCGAGCTGCGGCATGATTAGTGCCCCTGTCGAGGGCGAGGCGAGACGACACCCTGTCAGACAATCGCAGACCCATTACCTCCCACATCCATCCCGTGCGGAGCCAAGCTGCGTGGCGGCAGGGCTCCTCGTTAGGGCTGCGTGTCCTTCGCCGGGAGAGGGCCAGCACAGCCTGCCGTCACCGCTGGTTCCAGCGTGGGGTTAGATCACTGTCAGATATGGCCCCCACGGTGGACGACTTCCAGGTTAAACTCCTTGCCTCACTGCTAAGGAGCAAATAACGGCCCAACAGCTTTGCATGCAGGAAGGGGAAAAGGAGGGCCAGTACATCAAATTCAGCCGTAGGAATGGCGGAGTACGACTTGTACTGTAGTTGGGGGTTTTTGATGGTTTCAAAATACATTAAAACTCTTTTCTAATAAAACTCTTTTTACATAAAATCATTTTGCAGATGGTCTCAGTTAGAATGACTAACAAATCAAACATAGACAGAGCAAATAATTATGCTGTTTGAACAACAATAGGTGCAGAAAACAACATACCACATCTAAACACGTGTCCATCTGTCACACTGCAATGACTGATATGTGCTACAGTAGTAATAATAATAATAATCCGTATATTTGCAATATTACTAATGTCAAAGTACAGTAATATACAATAACAATAAAATGCAAAACTGAATGACTATAACTAGACAGAGGGGCCAAGATGCAGTCTAAAGAGCTGGGCTCACAGTCTTTGGTGGGAAACTAATAATCAAGACTGATTTTCAACTGGATTTTATCCATATTGTGTGTGGGGTGGTAGGGTCTGTTACTTAATCCTCTGCAAGATAAAATAAGATAAAACATAAATCTTCTCTTTGGTTGTATTTCTCTTGAAAGGTATAATGAGGTATAAAAACAAACAGAATATCTTGAATTGGACACCTTCATGTAACCATAAATTTGTTTTTGATAGATACAATAGGAAGAAGAAAAGAAAACTTTTCTAACATTATTTTATGCTATACATATTATTCACTATTTCATAATAAAGCTTTCAGAAAAGATGAAATCAAGCCTTCCGGGCGCGTGGATAATGGTGGTGACTGCATCTTCTCCTTTAAAACAGCACCCATTTTGGCGATTGAACGCTGCTGTGGCAGCACACGGGCCCTTATTAAAAACACTTACTGGGGAAATTCATCGTCATGGGAGAAATATAGTGACTCATCAAGGACCTTTCCAATTAATTGACTTTAATGCACAGTAATGTGGTGTTTTCCTCGCCTACTCTTGGTAATTGCAGTGGCAAACCACCCAACTGCCGTATTCTCAATTAAAGCATAATACAAATTAAGTTAAGCATTCCCCCGGTCTGTGATTAGTTTTCTGACTACAGTAAAAAATAAAAAAAAGAAAAGAAACACAAAAACATAATTTATGGTTGCTTTTGTCACAGTCCAGTTAATTTTCTCACAGTTAATGGCTTGTGTCTGGTTTCTTAATTAGAGAGTGCTTTTCCTTTCCAGAGCTGGGACTGCTGCTGCGGGTTTATAATCGTTTGGGCTGCACACCAGGGACATGCTTCTCTAAAAGAGCCCGTCGTCTACTGATGGGAGAGTGAGGCTTCATGAACCTTAAAGTGGGCGGAACCACCGTGGAGCCATCAGTTACTCTGTTGAGAGCAAGGCCAGCTCATTGGTCCATGGTAAGTAATTGAATGACAACACATAACAGAGGATATTATGAGGTTCACAAAGCCTCATGCATCTGTGTCTACTGTCCCCCTGCCTCCCACACACATCTTTTAGGGTCCACATGGTGGTGCTGTGATTTTTCTTTACCATAGCCCTCTGCATTAGATGTCCTGTGTGCAATCTGGGCATTGGAAGTGGGGTGTACATCAGGTGTAGGTATTCAGTAAGTGTGCAAATATGTAAATGAGTAAACATGCATTTGTTTGTTATAAATGGGCATGGATACATGTATATGACTTGTTTTCAGGGTTTAGAGGGGTGTGTTAAAATACTGTATTTATATGTAATAATGTTAAATCTCCGGCTGTGTGCTACTGCAGGACTGGAATTGGTACAGGGCTCGTCCAGAACCTTTGCTGTTGTGACTGCCAGCACAGAGCGACCCTGCACTCCCTGAGAATAATGGCCATGTTTACCGAGGGGGCCAAATAACTGCCGGCAAAGCAATTAGCATTAATAACTGCGTTAGCAAACAGGAGAGCCGCCCGTCCATATGATTGATGACGCCCGTGTGTTCCACCTAAATGACTGAAAGCTAAACGCATTATGGAGCAGTCACAGAGAAGTAGCGAGAATGGGAAGTGAGAGAGGAGGGCGACACAAGCCATTTGAGATCGCCCATGCAGAGAGGGATCAGTATTCACTGAAGCACAAGGCTGGGGTGCAGATCTCTGGCCATACCTTGATGGTCTTACTTCAGTGCAGCAACATTACAGAATGAAATGATGACTTTTTCGTTACACAAATGTTATGAGACTAGTAACTAGGTGCAGAGTTTTTTCTTCCTTTTGAGTAAATAGGATAATGGGAGAGCTTTTCCTTCACCTTATTTTGCGTATATCAGTTCTATTACGTGCACACTATTTTTAAGTCCATAATGTCACAACAGTCCAACGGCATACTATTTTCAGTTATCAGGACTCAACTGTGTGACAATTCGTGAAAGTGAAGTAATTGTAACACAAACCAAATCTCACACAAAATTGTGTGACTAAAAATGAACTAACCCAACTTTCACTCATTTCACACACACAGGAAAATTAATTCAGCTCTCAGATCAAAGATATTTTTGGGCAAATTTCTGATTAGGTAGAAACTCAGACCATGGAATACACTCCAGATATGCAGACATATGAAGTTTAATCAAGGGACAGTAGTTTCCTACCACTTCAAGCTTGCCCATGCATAGGCAATGGAGGGCGCTTATTGGAACACTGCAATTAGATGAATGTTGGGTTATCATCTATTGAAGCGTTTTTCCAGTCATTGGATTCAATAGAAACTGAAGAGTTGATGGGTAGAGAACTTTTCTGAGACTTGTTGTGTGTGGTATTCTAATAATTAACCTCTACAACACGAAAGCTGTAAATTACTATGTGAGATTATGTCATTCCCCGCTGACTAACTCGTTTTTCCATCTAGAAGCTTCCCATTTATTTTTCCATGAACAGGAGGCTTGTCACTTTCAATGTGCTTAATACATCATCAGTAAACATAAAATTGTCTCTGCCATAGTAGTTTAAAATCTGCCTATATTTTGCATCACCAGCAGTCTTCTAATTTGCTTCAGAACGAACTAAAATTCATTTCTGTTTATATCTGATTATGTTCTATCTCAATCATTTCAGGATGTAGAGACATTTTCTTTTTATTACAGATCCTGCATAATCTGCTTAAAGCTATGGGGAGTCCAAAACATCTAAAAATAGACCTGACAGAGATTTTTTTTTAGTTTTGTTGTGTGTGGCCTCCTATTAATTAATTTCCAAGGGTTATTGATACCAGTGGGGAACAGTTTGTCAGAGCTACACTTTTTTGGGGGGTCAGGGAGAGATATATGATTCGCTCATTGTTATGTGTGAATTATATAATGATTACTCCTAGTCTTCAACAACCACCTAAAAGTGATAAACATGAGATTGCATCACTGTTCTCAATCAGTGTAACTCTTTAAATATAGAGATTCATCACATAAGTTGAGGATGTAAAACATTAGCACAAATGTTGAGAAAAAGATATGAAAATCCTTAACTGGCAGTAAAATTAAATAAAATTAAATAAATGAGACCAGAATAGCCTCAAACTCTGTGACCTTAACCTTTGAAAAATGATAGGGGTCTGTAGGAATGACATTTGTGTCAAGTTTCATCAAAATTCATTAATAATTTGTTACAGACTAGAAAGCTCTTTTTAAAAGAGGACCATGGAGCAACAGAAGAGCAGAGGACCAACCCAAAAACATGATGATCCTTTTGACCTTGTCGGAGGGAGACAATTAAAATTGTAGATGGATATAAAAGGGTGCTGAAACACAAAAGTAGCAAGTTTAGTGACAAATGTGGCAATTGTGGCAATGTTTCTGTGAAATCATTACAGAGCTTGTTTTGATGCCATTTTTTTGTGGAAGCATACGCAAGACATCCAACCTTGTGATGATGCACATGGTTATAAAACTTTAATCCAGAGATGGTATTGACAGTTACAGAGGTGGTGATTTGTACGTCTTACATAAAGATGCTAAGTGTGGGAGGCACAGTAAACATTACAAAAGAGGCTGAAACCTGCCGAGGACCGGAAAAGCAATGTTCTGCGCAAGACAGCCACAGTGTTTAGCTGGGGACTTGCAGGGCATCACGGCCCCATGCTTCCAGATCAGCTGAATGAGTTCAGTGAAATTAGATTTTACAGGTCATACACCATGCCCACTAAACACTCATTACTGGTTGTCTCTGCAGTGCACCGTCCTCTCATTTATTATTCAAGAGCATGAAGATAATGGCATATTTGTGATGCAGAAAGGCAGGACAGCAGCCACCCTAAACCGTGTGCATTCCGCCCTGGAGAATCGTGTTATGTTATCACTGTGTGCCATCTGACTTTGATGACTCTTTTCAGTGCCGTCAAGCACCTGTTGATCAACTTTCATGACATGAGACCACAACAGCACATTTCAACGGCTGTAGGCCTGTAGTTTTAACCTTTGAAAGCATTTGTTTATCTTGCCCTGAAATAGCTGCTGGCTTTCACAAGATCAGAGGATGAGAGACCTGGGCTCCCGATTGGCTCAGTCGGTAAAAGCACTCGTTCTGAGTGTAGACTGAACACTACGGCCCCAGTTTGAATCCGACCGTGTCACTAGCCAACAGTGACCGGGAGCTCACAGACTGGAACACATTGGCTTCGTTTTGCCGGGGATAGGGGTGGGTTCGTCGGCAGGGGCTTCGGTCCCATTAGCAACAGCGACCCCTGCTGGTTGATCGGGTGCCTGTGGTCCACGTGCCAAAGCTGCATATGAAATGTATTCCTCCGACTCATCTCTGTGCTAGCTTAACTTGTCAATCACAGTGCAAAAAGAAGCAGCGGCTGGCATCATGTGTCTCGGAGGAGGGCACGTGCTTGTCCATGCTCTCAGTGGGGGTTGTGCAATGGGGCCGAATGATTACAAATTGGACATTCCAGAATTCAGGGAATTGGCCATTCCAAATTGGGGAGAAAATGGAAAAAGGGAAAAAAAAAAGAGGATGAGAGACCTTCTGCACTGTTTGTGCCGCAGGTGTGCTTTTAATGCATTTAGTGTGGCTCTTCAGTCTACCACACCTACAGCCTTCTGGCACAAAGCAATCTGATTGGTGGTTTACAGCTCTGGACTTCATGTGATTGTTCCTCAGGAGCCGTTTGAAATACTTAAAGGGCCCCACATAGATCACTCGTGTCCTCCATTTCAGATTCTTTTTTTTTTATTACAATGGCATTAGGTTGTAAAAATTGATAATATACTGCTGAAAATGTAAATTATTCTGAGTGTGGTTAGAGCCTCGGGGATGTGAAATCTCTCACACCCTTATAATTCCTGCTTACGAATGTCTTCCCCATGATGAGACGCTTGGGCAGCCCAGATCTGCTGATGGCATCAGGCATCATAAGTTAACCTCACATGGGTGATGAAATCACATACTGGGATGAGATTGTGGTGTGTGGCTGGTGAAAGGATACTCAGACAACAGTCTGCCCTGAGCTCAACTTTAAAATGGCTCAGGAAACTGTTGCTGACTTTCAGAAAAAAAGGGCACACTCCTGGTTAATTTAAATTAAACTAAGGTTTTCCACGCCGACCCCTTCAGATTTCAAGGAAGGACCATTAAAAGCTCATTGGGGTGGGAGGAAATTCGGCTGCCATTGTGAAAAATCACAGGGTCGAGTGCGTCTCTCCTGTGACAGATGTCGGACGTTGGAGTGGCCTGACTTGCATCGATCCAGCTTGATAAAGCAATCGTTGAGAGCGTGATTGCATTTTCTGCTCTCCGTTTGGCAACAACACAACACAGGAGGGAAGCAGCGGCTGCAGATAAAAGGGTTAAGACCACTGCTTTTGGTCTCCATCATGTTGCTCTGCTTTAACTGTTATTTGAATAGCAATATAGTCATAAGATTCTGACAACACTTACAGTACCGGTCAAAAGTTTAGACACACCTGAATAAGATAATGGGAAACAAGCATTCAAAGGCATTTTGATCTAAAGACATATGCTTAAATGCTTGATATTTGTTCCATAGTCAGACATAGATTGATGCCAAGTTGATGCCTTTTGATGAAGGTGATGTTGATGAATTTCTTCAAAAAAATATTAATTTTAAATGTTTTTTCAGTTATTTTGAAGAATCTAAAATATAAGATAGTTTTGATTTTTTTGATTTTCTTTTTTGGTAACCGCATGAATTCCATTTGTATTATTTCATGTGTTTGCTATTATTCCAAAATATGGAAAAGAGTACAAATAAAGAAAGAAAAGTGTGTCCAAACTTTTGACTAGTACTGTACACATGCCTCATCAGTTAAAAAAAAACTAGCTAACCTTAAAACCTTCATGATGTAAAACCATATGAAACCCTAAAAACTCTATGAAAAGCATAGTCTATGCATTTTCCCCTTGGAATCTCATCCATTGGTGCTCTCCTCCTTGTTTAATAACTTCAGAAAAGCCACCTTTCCGATAGTCCGTACAGTGCAACACACACACTTCCTTTGCCCCATGTACTTTTCTGGGATGGTTGTTCTTTCGAGCTCCTGCCACTGTAGTTTCCTGCATGTCGTCCGTTTCATGCTGGTGTTCGCCAGCCCGTGAAATAATAAAAAGAGAACGGGGGGATGTGAAATGATTACGCGCTATCTCTGAGAGATCTCTGTAATTTCCCTTGCCGGTACCCCGCTCTGTCGTTTGTCAGTTGGCACTTTAGTGGCAGGTATTGTACCAACAGCAGTCAATCACGCATCTTATGAATCCGCAGACAGGAGCTTAAAGGACCCCCCGCAGTGACGAGACACCCCTTGAGCTTTCCCCCAGGACAAGAATGATGAGATGAATCGGAAATTCGAGAAAAGATGTAGCTTTGGCACAGAAAAAAGGGCCAAAATAAAGATCAGACTCTGAATGCATCTGAGCATAGCTTCGGATAAGGCAGTGCAGATACAATTCCATATTGTGACAGTGAAATTCATTGTTTTGTGTTAATCGGCTCATGACGTGGCATGGGCCCTGTGAATGTAAATGATATTTGCCATGAATAGACATTAAACAGTAATTGACCTTGCTGTCAAATTCACCGCTTGCACTGTAGTATTATCAGAGGTGGCATGAGCCCTTGTTATCCTCAGTGGACACAATAAAGGTTCAGATGAAACATGATAGATCTGAAGGACATGGGGAGGGGGTGGGGTGAGAAATGAAATTATATTTTTATGCATGTCTGGTAAGGATATGAATTACTGTCAGTCCAACCACAATGTACGAATAATAATAACAATAAGCAGTAAAAGCCATACAATTTTGAAAAGACCTGTATGTTAGAGGACACAGTGACTCTGCATAAGCAAGGTCCTCATAGATGACAGTCACCTTTCATCAACACAGCAGTACATACAGAAAAGAGCGGTTAAGGGGCTTCACATGTGACATCAGTGTTCACTTCCCAGGGAAGGACACCGCAGTAAGTTTCCTAAACTTATATCCATCTGTATGAGTGAACATGTAAATATTAATCAATCAATTAATTAAGAATTTCATGCATGTAATTTTTTACATGTGGTTTACAGCAGATTTAGAAAAAGAAGAGCTACTACTAATACTGAAGCATTTTTTGTAAGTTAGACTCTGGCCCTATATATCATTGATAACAGCTATCGTATATATTGTAGCTATTGTAAATATACAATTAATTCCTTTTCAGAGTCTGATATAGGGTGTGAATTTTAACATTTTGCGTAATATGGCATATATTACTCGCACAGAAGGGCTGTTTACTACTTTACTGCCAAATCTAGGGAGAATAAGAGTATCAGACTCTTACAGTGGAGACAAATGTTGTTATTTGCTGAGCTATGATTGCATATTTAGCCTCCTGCAACCTGTTCAGTCACGATTGCACAGCTGACCTCTGCACTCCTGTCCTACGTTTTCCTCTAAAATGTCCCTGCTGGATTTCTGTGGCAGGACGCAACCTCACGGGCTCTGTGGCATTTAATGAACCTCGAACAGCGTGCCTCATAAGGGGAGCACTGCATTAAATGGAATTTGCTGGAGATATTTCTCTCATGATTTGGTCCCCCAACTCAAGATATGAACTAAGAGTCCAGAATGGAAAATAAATATATATTTATTTTTTAATATATATTTTCTTTGCTTGTTTTGGAGGAGTGAGGTTGGAAGGTCAAAGAGCTACCCTGGTGATCTCCCTGATCCCCTCAAGGGCTTTGGCTCGGTCTACCCCCCTCCAACTCACGCCTGAGCTAAATGGATTGTGCTCTGTCAGTCTGTTATCATAACCCATGCCATTCTGTCACAGACTACTGTAAATGCAGTTTCCCCCTTGGGGGACCAGGGCTGAGGCATCTATTTCATTTTTATAAAGTGCTGACCCAAATTTAATACAGCACTCCACATGTGGTCTAACTGGAGCATTGAACAATTTCATCTTTTGCTTCCCCCAATCCCCCTACCAGAGAGACACCTCTGCGCCGAATGCCGAAAAGCCTGTTTTTTTTTTTATTTCATTATTAATGCGTAAGGTTGTTTACTGCGGCATGGTTGCATTTGAGGGGCGAGCCCATGCAGGCAAACACCAGGACTCTTTTATCATATGATCTGTTAATCAGAAACCCTGCTGGCTTTAATATGCCTGCCGTCTTTGCTGTAATTTCAAACACGGACAATCCGCACGTCTTTTCCAGGCACCGAGAAATGTCGTTTCCCAGCATGACAAATTGCATCAGAACCTAATATTGTGCGCCGACAACATATTCTGAATGTAATATTCATCCTTTATTAAATGTAACTGCAGTTATAGTCCCTGTAGGACAATTACAATCTTGCCATCTCCCCATGGGAGCATGGGCAATTACAGGAATCTGATAGCCATTAAGAAAAAGTTTTAAAAAAACATTGTCATGGCAGCAGAGTGAGTTGATCTGGATTTCGGAAAAAAGAAATTACCCATGCCTGTATGACAGCGCTCATTCTATTTCAAGGCAACCCCCTCCAAAAGTTTTATTTAATCAAACTGAAGCAGTATGACAATACACAAATATCAATAAATCTTTTTGATATTTATTCACCAAGCAAATCGGGATGAGGAAAGCTGAAGCCGTCAGAAACGAACAGTGCTGCTTGAAATGGATTGCCGTGCTACACAGGGGCCCTTTGATGAACGCGATTTCAGCTTCCTGCAAAATGCAAAGCTCTCTTTTTTAAACCCCCGTTCTCTTACCTGGCGGCAGAGTGACTCTCGGAATCCGGAGAGGTTAAGGATTACGGGTGTGTTCCCGTGGTATTTGGGCTGCTGGCTCAAAGATATGCGGCTGATAAATAATGGAGGGATGTTAACGAGAAAAACTTTTCTTTCGGAAAAATTCCCATCAGAAAGGCATGTACGGAGGGTGACCCAATGAAAGCCCCGGGCGTCCGGTTCTTTAAGAGCGATGTGCTTTTTTTCATCAAGAGAGAAACAGAAATAGCCTTCTGTGGGCCTCAGCCTTAATAGCCCCGAGGCTTGCCAGGCCAGGCGGAAGGTATACAGTAATTGTGCGCAATCTAGCGTGCCCCGGATTGAATGCAGCATGTTTAATACATTTCCAAACACATTGGCTTTTCTGGCACATTTGTGGCCAGTGCTGTAAAGTGCTCGGCGCTGATGATGGCAGCGCGTTCCCATTAAGGTGAAGAAGCTTTATTTCAGTGCTGAGGTAGCTGTGGCCATCGCTGTCGAAGGTGCTGTCCGCTTCCAGCGAAAGCGGATTACCTCTGCGATGTGGAGAAAAAAAAAAACAACCTAAAAAGGGGGAACCAGAAAGGATCAATTTGTAAAATGTTAGCGATCAATCCCATGTTTGTTTAAGAAGCTAAGAAGCCCTCATCCTAAAGCACACTGCGTAATTGGTGAAAATAGTGGCTGACAGTGTCATGGTGTTTTGCTGCATCGAGCTAGGTGGCTTAGGTAACCACAGAAACATAATGGAGGTGGTGGTGGGGGTGGGGAGGGGTGACTGATGTTCTTTGGCTGCTGTAGAAAGCCACCTAGGAGGGGAAGGTAAGCCGTTTTCATGCTTAAATGATGAGCCTGTCAGGTAGCAGGGGGGTTTGGGGGGAGAGGGGTGTTAATGCAACAGCACCCAAATTGCCTTTGGTGTGTCACTCACTGGGCTTGTACTGAGCTGGTGGGCAGAAACAATAGAACAATGGAACACACCGTTACAAGCAATGGCAATGATGGTATCCAGCCCTCAAACTAAATCAGACCGACAGCATTTTGTTTATGATAATGTTGCATTGAGTATCCACATCAGAGGCAAACGCTTGAAGAAACTTCTGGGCAATTCTGTGGGTTGGTCCATGAGTTCTGAATGGAAATAAAAAACACATCAGCCAGTTGGATAACAAGGCAAAAGTTGAGTGGTAACAACAGGTATAACTGTTGTAGACTGAAGTGTAAGATGTAGAACTGTTGACAATGTAATTTGGATGGAAGAGTGCTGGGGGAGGGGGCTTTCTCTCTTCAAAGGATCGCTTTGCTAACCAGGCTTTAATGGATAAGCATACTCTTTTTGCCTTTTGGCGCTGGCATCAAGCAGAAATCAAAACCAACAAATACCACCAAAAAGAGGAGACACTGCACTTCCTTTTATTGCTTTGTAAGATCTGTGCCAAAGTAAATTTGTGAGTTGTGGTTAAACGCGGTTGTGTTCATTAGTCTGGGCACGACTGGGGTCATGAGCGGGGCACTCTTTTGCGAGTTCCCCTTCATTACTTTCCCATCAGAGCATCTCCCGGCGAAGGCGGACAGAAAAAAAAGGGCCCGGCTCAAATTTGCCATCCTGCATGTTGCTTTGAAAAATGATCAAAGCGTATAAGCTGGGGAATGCTGGGAAAAAAAGACATCGGACCAACCGTCAATTTGTACACATCAAACGGCCAATTCTTCGGAGGTTGGTGAAAAAGTTGCCCCCTTTTAGCTTCAGAGAAAACTAATGAAGACCAAAGCTGTGGTTATTAGAAGTGCCCTGTGAAAGATATGGGCCAATTAATGCAACACCAAAGCTCCAAATTAAGCAATTAAATGTCAGCATTCAGCACAGACACTACCGTTATGGGCTGCACTCAGACGTGCTGACCTGATCCTCAGTCGCCATTACTTATAAAAACAAACAGATGCCTTGAGCATTATATAAGTAAACTAAAACATCTGTTAAAATTAGGGCTGTCGTAATTGTGATCAAGGTCAGAGAAATGAGTCAGTGACCAAAAAAGGATATGTTATTCAGAACAGAGCAAAGAGGGGATTGTATGCTTTGTAATGACACCAAGATTATGGTGATAATACACAAACCATTACAGAGATATGGTCATTTATACCCAACTATATTGTTGTACCTTTTTTTCAGGAAAAAGCTCCTTAAAGATTTGGATTCACCTGCTGAGCTGATAATTTCACTGCTATCGTCACCTCACCCTCCCTTCCTCTGTGGGCAGAGTGCGATCTCACAAAGCTTTTAGTGTTTTCAGAACATTTTTCTCCTTTTGAAGCAACGTCATCTAAGCAATCTTTTTTTTTTTTTTTTTACACAAGGCAGCTATTTACCACAGGTGTACTCTGTTCCCCTCTGAAATCTGTGCATAACTCACAAAGTAGCGCACCTTTGAGCCAAAGTTTTAATAGTCTATCTGACAGAGCAACAGGTGTTTGAGCCAATTAACATTTAGCAAATGAGACCCTTCTCTTCTCCACAGCAACACAGGCTATGATATTTACATATTTGCAGTCCTTTCATCACTTAAGCAAATGTCAGGGAGGTAAATTAACAATATGTTTTAAAAATCAAAGTTTTAAGCTTTTATCCACACCTGTGTGCCTGGTGTTACTCATGCAAATGGATTTAAAAGAATGCATAATAATTCCATGGCCCTGTGGTTGGAATGTCTTACATGACGTCAGAGGGTTGGTGAATCAATATTCAGCTAAGCTGTACTACATTCCTGCCTGGCATTCAGCAATTTTGGATTGGGTTTTGGGGGCCTGCTTTAGACCGATGTTCTGCCCAAGGGGTACACTCAAACGTTGGGATACACACCAATCCCATGAGCCTGTTGGACACAGCTCCCTTACAAATATCTGTGAACTGAAAACATTTGTCTGTCTTGACCTGGATGTATGTATGGAAGTGTTGCCGTGAAGCCAGAAGCGGGCTGACAGGGATAATGCCTGTGATGCGTACAAATGGAGATGAAGTCCCGGGCAGGAGACGGAGACGGTTCTGCAGTCAGGCAGTATTGAGCTTTCATTGAAACAGACATGTCTGCATGATGCCCTCAAATAGAATGCATTAAACATCAGGGAGTGCAATTTTGGAGGGAGTTTGTTTTCACTCCCGGATAAGGATAAAAACCTTTTCCCAGAATGCTGGAGTGGTGACGAGCTGGTCGCCCTTGCCATTCGGCTCCGTAACAATGAATGGCATGTGCTATCTGAACCACTCAGCCCCTCAAATTAGTGTGGAATGCTGCAGTTTGTCTGTTTGTGACTTTAGGAGCACACACAGGTGTGTGAGTGTATGTACTGTATGTGTGTGTGTGTGCGTGTGTGTGTGTGTGTGTGTGTGTGTGTGTGTGTGTGTGTGTGTGTGAGTGTGTGTACATGTGGGGGGGAGGGGGGTTGTGAAAAATGCAGCAAAGACATTTCTCAAAGGATTAGTTAAAACTCTTAAATGACACAGCACGGAGTGGGAATAAAGAACGGATTGCTTTAGTCACATCCACTGATGGAAGCGGAAATAAACACATTTATTCTTGCAAAGCTGTGAGAATTATTCCTGTCTACTGCACGCCTGAATGAAGGTATTCCCCCCCTCCCCTGCCCTCATATCTGACAGGGAAACTGCAGAAACAGCAGTGTCGACTTTAGCACTTATTTAATGGCGAAAAGGATCAGGTATGTGGGGAAAAAGACTACTCTTTTGGTTGAATTCACATCTCTATTAAAGAAAGGCTAGATCAACCATTTCTAACCTGCAGTAGTGTGCTGCATGCAGATCAGCTGTCTAGATTAATACTATACACAAAATTCAAACAAAACGACGGTCTGTAAAAATGTTTATGTTTTCCGTCTTTGCAGGACTGGCAGCATAGGGTGAGGGTATAGGAAATGCTGTTTTCCTGCTGCTGTGCTTTGATGAATATTGTTCTTGTGCATTATTTTACACTACACCCTTTTCCAGGGAGCTGAGATGCCATGTTCTGCACCCATGTTCATGTAGCTGTGCTTCTTCTAGGCGGGTACTGATGCAGGTGCCTTACTCAGTACTACTCCATACTGCTGTTCTGACCACTGCTCCACACTACTGAACTAACACACACTCCACCCCAAACACAAACACACACACGCGCATGCACACACGCACACACGCACACACACACACACACACATGCGCACACACACACGCACGCGCATGCGCACGCACACACCAGAGAATCTCAGTGGCTGCTTGCTCAGTCACAACAAAACAGCCCCCACTCACAGCGGGCCATTACCCGGCCTAATTACCAGACGGCGGAACATGAATCAACATCCGCCAGGAATAATTGGGCCGTTGGGCAAGATGGAAGGGCTGCGGCGGCCGTGAACAAACAGCGCCATCCATTTCAATAGAGCGGTGTCACCCGGGAAGCGCTCCCGCGGCTTTTAGCCTCAGATTTATGCCTCCAGACTCGCTCACGTGGTGGGCAGGTCCCCCCTCGTTCCCTGTTGCCGTGATATCGAAATTGAAACCCTGCCCTTTTCCTTCTCCCCGCCTGAGTAAATCTAATCATTACGTCTGCTGATGCTGCTGCAGGGCATTTTGTTAACTATGCTCCGAGAGCCGACCAATGATACCGCATTGATTTTTTTTTTAACCATCTGATCCTGGATGTTTCGGGGGGCCTACTTGCTGAGACAGAGGGCAGAATAACTCATCTTCCTGACGGCGCATATTCAGAGGCGAGTCAACGGAGCCCCCTTCACTCACATGCGTCACTTTAGCTTGTCGCTTACCCTGATCGCCACAACACAAATTATTGCCATGATTCAATCGGCAGTATTACCCCATTCATTACAGTGGTGAGGCAAACTGAGGTTAAAAGTATAGATCATAATTAATCCTGACCTTGCATGTACTGTGCGTTGCCAGACAGCATGATGGCCAATTTAACAAATATTAGACAATACATTGGCTTTAACCAAAAAAAGAAAGACATCTAGTATTTTTAAAGGGTCTTATAACTGATATGCATGTAATCCTAAATAGCAGAATTGTTGAAGTAAAGGTGTAGTAATTGCCATCAAAAATGCTATTAAATAATACTGTTATTCCCACATGAAACTCCCACCCCCATATCCTTTAAAGAGACTACTTCTCCCTAGGTGCTACTCTGTGGGTAATTGTGTAATCCCTCAGAAAAAAGTGCCTTTTACTGGTCCACGATTTGCCCCACCTCTCTCTGTCATTTGCCCTGCAGTACTTCCCTCCCACTAAAGCTATTCATGTAGTCTCCCTTTACTTGTTAGATTCAATAATATTGATTGAAGTACTCCCTGCTCTTACTGTTGATTTATATTGAGACAGGAGAAAGGTAGAGAATGAAGGAAATATGTTTTTCTTTTAAAAACCCTGTATTCAACCTACTTGTTTCAACAAAGAGATTTGAATACTATTTAAATATTTAAAAGTAAATAATAAGTAAAAAACAAAGAGATATACACCCCCAAACCACCAAAAAAGGACTAAAAAGGAAAAAAAAGCACTGTTAAACACAAAAGGTTTGAACATAATTTTTAGCATGCCACATGAAGTGCATCACTTTGTGCACTGTTTACCTTTTTTATTTAGTCATTTAGCAGACATTCGTATCCAGAGCGACTTCCAAAAGTGCATAGACAAAATTTACCCTCAAAGCAGAGACGATACTGAATCAACAGTGTTGTAACCAGCAGAGTCCACTTGCTGTGGAACTCAAAAAGGTTGTTTTTTTATGCAAAGAGAGAGGGAGGGAGGGAGTTGGCGAAAGGGGGAGAGGGACATAATTATTAGGCCAGGTCAATGGCACCATTTCAACCTTTTGATAATTCTGCAGCTTTGTGCTTGCTGACTAATATTTTAAGCTGCAATGAGCTTCACTAGTGTTACTGATGTGTACATATATGTGGAGTGCTATGTTGATGCAGTGGACAGTGTTGTTGCATTAAAGACCTGATGTATTTAAATTTGCGTGTGTTCTTTTTAGGTGATGTAATATTTACATATAAAACAATCCCAAGATGTCTCAAAATGTTGCTTTAGTATGAGTCCTGTTTGATGTTTAGATACATGTATATGTGTGTGTGTATGTGTGTGTGTGTGTATATGTGTGTATGTGTGTGTGTGTGTGTGTGTGCATTCAGCTGCTCAGTGATTTAATTGCAGGAATGCCAGGACAGTGAGCTGTCTTATCTCCACAAAACATCACTACTCTAATGCTGAGACACTCTCTAGCTCGGGTGATGGTGATGGTGATTGGGGGGGGGGGGGGGGTTGCAGATTAAAGAACCTCCATATCTGAATACATTTTTCTTGATACAATAATAATTGCTGTGTCACTTTTAATGAGATTTTTTTTTTCTCTCACTAGAACATGACTTTGAAATTGCAGGCAAATCCTGGGCGTTCTGACTGTCATACCACTGTATCATACCATACCAAGATTGTCATACCACTGTGTTAGCATTAGGCATCATGTCAGCCATGATCTCTTCCTCTGTTGGGGCAAACATCTTCAACCAACATAAAGAAGTTTGTCGACATCACAATTAAGAGACAGCTCCACTGACTTAGGCTATGGAACTGTGAGTAAAAGCCAGGTGAGACCAGATTCTCCCCTTAGATGAAATGGTGGTGAATAACTGTGCTTGTGAAGTTAATGAAAATAACTATCTTACCCAGACCAGGAAGAAAAGCAATCTTCTTAGAGCAATGATGGGGACTCAGAATGCAAATGAAAGATTCATGAGATGTGGAGGCCTATCTCCACTGGCAGAAGCATTGAGTGCAAAACATGTTGAATCGTGTATTTTCCTCACAGCCTGTGCTCCTGAAGTGAATTTTATAAATTGAATAACATTGTCAAGAACCGTAATCATGATAAACTCTCCATTCTAAGTCTTCAAGTGGTGATGGAGATGCTGTGCTGTAGGAGGTGTCATCTTTCAGAGGAGATGTTCAGCCAATGTCCTGACTCACCATGGTCATGTAGGGATCCTAAGGCACTCTTATCACTTGGTACAATGTCCTAGTCAAATACCCAATCTGGCTTTGTATTGATTCCCTCTTTTTAATTAGCTACAAATGTCCCCTCCATCTCTGGATCCTGAGTGGCTCAGCTGGCAAGGGGTTTGCTTTCAGCACAGGCTGAGTCCTATGGTTTCATTTTTGCCATTTGCTGACAGTGACTGAGATTCCACAGCAGCAGAACAAAATGGTTTTGCTTTGCCGTCGGTAGGGGATGGTAGGCTGGCCAGGGTTTTCTTGTATCATCTCTCTCAGGCATCCTATGATTTGTCAGATGCCTGAGAGTTGTTTGGGTGACTTCAGTGGAGTGGAGTCAATCCTCCAATGAGTGGCCACTCCACTGTAGTGCATTGTGTGTCTTATGGTAGATAGCTGTTGGCTGCATTATAGGATTGCATTTGTCTTGGTGTTCATAATAAACTGCATGTTGATAGTGGTTGGGGGGGAGTGCACTCACTGTTAAATGCTTAGAGATCCTTGGAAGATATGAAACGTCTATCCATAAATGCAATTAATTCTTACATCTTTTGAAAACAATTCACACAAATATATCTGTATGATGCTCCTATATCCACAAGTGATTTTTTATTTCAATTAACGGTATTCAGCAGCAGATGAATATGATGTAATTAAATTACGTTATTAATTAATTTGCTTTGAAAAAAGCTTTGTTTTGCAATGGGAGCTTGAATAATCACATTAGGCTCCCACAAGTCTCTGCAATAAGGCTGCTGTGTGCTGATTATATCTTTTCATGAATCGTCTGCATTTTTCTTCCTTGCCTTAAATCTCCTTGGAGCTCTGGCATCTTGCAAAAGTTAAATGCGCTTTGTGTCATTAACTGTGGGAAGGAATGAGAATGATTAACAGGAAACAGACTCGAATCGAGGACGTAAGAAAGCTTAACGCTCACTCACTTTGTCCTGTCACATACCAAAATACAGTTAATGAACCCTGTTGATTTTAATACCATGTGATACTGTTTACAGTGCATTTTCTCCTTGTTGCTGACACTCTATTTTTATCAAAAATAAACAGATACAGAGATCACATATGACTGCATTGGTTTGTTTATAAACATTAAAATGCCCATAAAGTGGCAGGCAATGATATTCAAGGCTGTGAATGTGTTCTGCATCAGAGACACCTAGGTCAATAGCTAGGATGTGAAGATTTATGAAAACTGCATTATCTTAAAACATGGAGAATGAAAAAAGACATATATGAGTGAGACAGAGAGAGAGAAAGAAAGAGAGAGAGGCCATAAAGGATTGAGAGTTTGAGCTGGCATGAAAGGGGGTAAATTTGCTGAAGGAGAAAGAAAGAGGCGGAGCTTTCAACCCTGTCTCTTCATGATTGGCTACGCATGAATGGGTCAGAGCAGAGAGGATTACCGTGCTGCCGGGCCACATGGCCCACATCCCTCATCTGTGCTGACAAACACCAACCCCTAATTATTCTGACAAGTCCATATCCTCAGGTAAATAGTCTGCTGCATTAAACAGGCAGCACACCTTCTTCTGGTAAGCACACCTTCTGGTAAGCTTAGAAAAGACATAAAATGTGTATTATTTTTAGCCTTGCAGTGTTCTGTTGAGCAATCTACCCCCCCTCCCCCTGCCAAAAAAGAAAACAAAAAAAAAGAACCGCAATGCAGCTATATACACATGAGGGTTGCAAAAATATTAAGACTGCAATTAACTGATGACCAGATGGCAGATGGAAGCTTTGCGCAGAGATGAAAACTTTTACTTACACATTTGAATTGACTTACTGATCATTATTGCTAAGTGTTGAAGGCAAGCAACATTAGCATTCTACGAATGTTCAACAGATTTTTCATACTGGCGGTTATATGGGGTGTTACGCAGGGGAGCACAGGTGTACCTCCAGGCAACATCAAAATTAGACAGAAATAAACAACTACCCACTGCACTAGAAGCAAAAGCTGCAATCTTCCTCTGAGAAACACAGGGGAGTTCGCCCTGAACTTAAACCACTGTGACAACAAGGTCTGATCAAAATGGAAGAAAAAATATATCAATATCATCTTTGCTGACTGCACTGCTCATCATCATAGCATCTTGTTAAAAAATAGTGAATCACTTTTTCTCTAATTCACCCCCCTACAATCACGTGTTACATACCAGTTATCTTCTTGTGAGGCAGGAAGTCTTCATACTGTGACAGACAGGGTCGCAAGGCCCCAGAAACTTGACAATTCACAGTTTGTACACAGTTTAATTACACAAGGTGGAAACGTTTGTGCATCCCCGCTCTAACAAATTACCAACAAAATGGTAATTAATGCTTTGCATAAATCACGTCATATTCAATTATGGCAGAAGTCGCCTAAGGAGAAGTCTGTCTCCCGGGAGCAATCTGCCCACCATGGACCCCCATATGGATGTCACAAGGGCTGGAATGAAGAAGAATATGATAGAAATGATAAAAACCATGGAGCAATAACGTTTTATGATGCCCGCATCCTATGCACCGCGGCTATTTTTATTTAAAATATTTTATGATCTAAAATGAATCATCCAAATGGATAGCAGGTAATGATGGAGATGCAGGTTGAAAACAATCAGGGATCTCCGTGATGCCGATCTGCAAGTGGAACATTCGGTAAAATCAAAATGAAATGACACTGCTGTGCAAAAACAGATGTGTGAATGTCATTTAAAAGTAGAAGAAGTTAAAGAGATAAATATATTAGTTTTAACACAACAGGCTGCTGTAAAAGCCAAAAAGCTTTGCTAATCATACGGAAAATTATATGAAGCCTGCAGCTCCAAGTGTCTTCATGTTTTGGTCTGGAAAGAGAAACAGAAACACATAATCTGATCATTTTATATTTCTTGTATTGGTGAGGGGGCTTCTTGAAAACAATTCATCAAAGATCCAAGCACATAAAATAAATGCAATTCTCAAAGGAAATGCAGGACATTGGAAAGCTGTGCAGTCATTATGCAAAGGTGTACACAGTTTCTTTGCATAGATATTGAGGTCATGCATTAGTATGGCATGACCAGCTCAGGCCAAACACATTTCATTATTAATAAATTACGTACCCGAAGCCGAATTTCTTTGGTCTCCTTCTTATATAGAAATCACACTGCAAATCACTGTAAAATATACGTCCATACAGAGCATGTATTCATGAGATTTATGACTTAATTAGAAAGATCAGGCCACTGCCAAATGAAGTCCAGTATCATTAGTGCAGTTCATTATGAAACTACTTCATTACCAGCCTAAAAATGAGCTTTTTTTATTTTGAAAGCACCATACGAACAATTAATATTCTAATTAACCTTTATGAAGCACATTATTTAGTTCATTTGAAATAGACATCGTTTGCATAATGGATATAGAGACATCATGTTCTCTAACTGAAACGGACAGCTATGTATGCACGAGGTTGAAATAAATACTTTTTTCAAAGGTTTCTGAGAGGACAGAAAAATCTATTAACAATCAATTTTAGTAAGAAATTAGGTACTTAATATTACTTAGTCAGCATTTTCCGTTTTTTTTTGAACATCTACAATTTTTTCTGCACTTTCTTAGTTTCAAGTGTACCATTTTTTTCAGAAATGGAAATACATTAGTGTAGGGAATCACTACTTGTTTCTGAAGGGGGTCATAACCCATAGTTAAAAAACTCACCTATGCTTATGGTAAAAAAGGGGGCAGCCAGTGAATTAACCTAAACCCACCTCTGACCTCTTGGATCTCACTTCCTCTGAGGGGTTCAATCATCTCTTGTTTTTTGGAGGGGGCTCACTGGGAAGAAATGTAAGAGCAGTGCCATAGCCATTCCTGCAATAGCATAACATCAAAATGGTGAAGTGAGTAAGGAAATTCACAATATGCCCTTATAAACTGATACCTAGAGGCTATATTCAGGCACAATGTTTTAAAACAAATGTTTCAGCCCCGAGAGGAGACTTCATTTGAGAGATATTCTCATTATTTAGTTTTCCAGAGCAAGCTTTACCTAAATAAAAAAAGGGAGAAATATGAATCAACACATTCTGAACACTGCTTCGTCTGGCCTTTTATGTAAAGCTTGTACCAATACCTTGTCCAAACAAAACCACATTCATATAAAGATAAATATATACATATATATATACAAATGTATGTATTCTTCCTCTCCCATCCTGATGCTGTCTTCTAAACATCTTGGTTGTACTTCATGAACAGGACACATGCTTTTCTTTCCAATGCCTTTTCCCCTGATTAGTCATTATATCACTGTAAGAGAGACATGAAATGGATTACTTGCCCAACACCCTGATAACGTGCCTTCTGGATGACCTTTGATCCCTGCTGGGAATAATGAAATTGGTTTCCGTGTTGAATTTATCAATACTAATGTGGCCTGTGGAGGTAGATTTCACTGCCCCTAATCAATCATGAATGGGCATATTGCAGTCATGTCAAGAGTCAATTCTTGGCAAATTTTAACCTTCCAAGGATGTCCACTGAGGGGTTGCACAAATATTGATAGTGTAGCAATGATGTGGTGGACAAGTTTCACAATTATTCAAACTGGTACCACAAGGGGACCACAAGACCTTTGGTGTTTTCACATGAGCCTAGTCATATAATGAATCTCTGAGCAAAACTGGAATAACATATTGTTCTAAACTATGGGTTTTTGAGTAGTGCCCTTGGAAGTAATGGAATGCTGCACCACTGTAATTTGTACAAGGATTAAATATATGAAACTCTGCCCTTTAGGTGGATACAGAACCCATTTAATGTGGGATTTGCTCAGTGATGTTGGGTGGCCTGTGGATGAGGTTTCCTGACATAATAGGTGGTATCAGAAGAACAAAATATGTTGGTTTGCTGAAATTGTTTGAAAATACGATTTTTTTTTCATTTAATATATGCTGGAGGATAGTAATACCTGTGAGACTTGCAAATGTATGATTAGAAAAATGAAAAAGGTTGGTGTCCTACCAAAATGATTTCTAAAATCTTTTGGGAGTGCTGCCTCAGCCCTGAGGCTTTACAAGAGCAATGGGGGACGTATGACATGCTGACCTTTTTGGTTTAGCACCACATCTAATGAACTCCATGAGTTGGACCTGAATTCTTGCTACACAGCATTTGGGTTGAGCAAGAGCTCAGAGACTGAGGCTCAAACAGGCCCACCTCTCCCTCTTTGGCCTGGTCTGCGATCTCTGTGTGGTCTGGGCAGCTGGACATTACTACGCGATCACTAATCTCCTCTTCTGGTTGAAACAAAGGGCATGCACGCCAGCAGAGATTTACGGGACAGCCGTGTCTCGTTTGAGCAGGATGTGCAAACGAGATAAAGGAGTTGGGTGTAATCAGAGGATGGCATAAATTCTCTACTGAGGAAGTGGAGGGGGCTCATCGATTCAAGCTCTTTTTTTGCTCTTCAGTCACGTTCCTCTCCCCTGTTAGGTGGTGAGTGTGGGGTGGGGTGGAAGTGCCAGGGAGTCACTATTGATGTTGCAGTTAACGTGATGAACATAGAAGTGAGCCTGAGTGAGTCCATTAACCTCAGAGGAGGACAAGGAAAAGGGCAAGAGGTGATGTCGTTTCTCCCGCACTGCCTGCACTCTCCGTGGACTCCCAGGGGGGCCCGCTCTGTGGAAACACAGGGAGGGAATCTAGATGAGCCCAGGATCCTCATGTACATGAGGATTGGAATGTACATGAGATAGGAGTGGCATGTCCACTTGTGCAAAGAAGCGCTTAGTACTCAATGCGACTGCTTTATTTATTCTGGTGATCTGAACCGATGCTCTCAAAAGTCAGTTACTGGTGTTTAGTAGCTGCAGGATTCATTTCCCTGATGATTGCAACTGTACTGTAATGAAGGGGATACTGTGGTGCTGTCTTTTGATGAAATGTGAAACTCAGGTATTAGTACATTGTATGTAAGATATTATGGCATTTATCACAAAATATTGCAGCTATTAATTCCAGTATCCAAATTTCATAATCTGGTCATTTAATTTTCTCCCAATTTAATCTACTAATTACTCAACCCTGACATCACTATCTAATAGCAGCCTGTTTATCTTTAGCCCTGGTATGCCGAGGGTATCATCTGAAGCATGTAATGTAAAATGGATCAATACTGTCTTTCTCTGAATTGCAAATTTAATACTCTACCCCAAACCCAGCATTTTTCATATCTGCAGTTAAAAAGGCTCATCAGAGCTCGCCATGACGCTGTTAGTTTAAATCTGTCATCATCCCCTTTCAGGGACAAACTCTTGGAGACAGCAGACAAAAACAGCCAAGATCGACCATAACCTTAATTCAGTAGATCAATCTTTTTCTTTCTCCATCAACAAATGGATAAAGGAAAATAAACAAAGATGACATTCAATTGGGGTGATATATGCTCCTTGTCTTTCACTGTCAGTTGCAGATTCCAGCCCATGTGATACAAAACACTTCATCAGGTACACTACACACAGAGTATCTGAGAGACCAAACTGTCAACACTGCTCAACATAAGACAATGACTCACGAACGCACTGTCTCTGGCATTGTCCCCCTGTCTGCTCCTTCTGGAAACAGGTTGCTTCCACTGGGTCTCAGGTCCCGAGCAACTGCCTCCTTGATGAAGTGGGCAGCCTTGACCCACCACCCCACCAAAAGAAACCCCCTCTGATGTGTCACACTGGCAAAAAAATATATTCTTCAAACCTGAAGAAAAACACTTCCATAATCACAGCTACCAACTGATTATTGCGTATGTTCATAATGACAAAATCATAATGTCTTCAGACCAACAGCTATCTGTATCTGACAAAATGTGGAATCCTGTGTCAAATCATCTATACATTCATAACAAACTGACAATAGCATAATCTACTTCCTTTCTGAAGCCCATGCATATTCATTTTTCTTTTCCGCCTCCTTTTTTAGACTTTGCTGCCAAAACGATTTCTAATCAATCACTTTTTTTACAGCGTTCATTTACCTCTTTACATGTTTTGTTTTCTTGTCTGAATTTTTAACTTGGATGGATACATTCTGTTCTCTGGTGCTGGAGGCTGCTCTGGATATGACTGTTTGCTAAATGCAGGTAATGTATATGTAAAGCGTTGTGTGTGTGGTTATGTGTGTGTGTGTGTGTGTGTGTGTGTGTGTGTGTGTGTGTGTGTGTGTGTGTGTGTGTGTGTGTGTGTGCCTGTGATGTTTGTCTTCAGTGACCAGGCCTAATGGCACAGATTTCCACTTCTGCCACTTAACTCAAGGGCTTCGATCGACACGATCAAATACTTGCTCATTGATCGAACACAAGACCTGAAAAACACGATGAAAAAGGGTCGCTATCTCCACCTGTACCTTAGCACAAGACACCACAACCCAAGTCAAGCAGTGCTTCAATTCCACGTTATTAACAGGAAGTGAATGCAAATTTGTCTGGGGGAGATTCTGGGGTGCCACATAATGACTTTGGCTTAGCAACAGGATATTTGATGTATTCCCAACCTTCATCAAAATAATAGTGGAAAAATACAGGTCCAAACAGGGGAAAAAGGGAACACACTATTTTCTTGATGACGTTATTAAAAAAATAACACACTATAAACATTAATTGGTTATATAAAGATAAGTGGCACCTAAATATGTAATTGGTGTTCATGTACAGAATATTATCTAGAGTGGGAGATAGAGAAGGAGGAGACAAAGAGAGTTAGGGCAGGAGAGGGAGAGGGAGAGAGTGATAAAAGACTGCTAAAGGGCTGTCTACAAGGTTTTCTCAGGTCTCATGTGGTGTTTGTCAGAGACAGGTGTCTTATCTCATCCTGTGTGAAATTGAAAGACTCAAGTGCTCGCCTTTCACAAATCAAGCACAGAGACGAACACTCCCACAGTGGTTGAACATACAAGATTTGAAGCTACAAAGGCACAGCCCGCCCGCGCTGCAGACCAAAGGCCCCTAAATTTCAGATTCAATCTCCTTTCATAATCTTTATTTTACACACATCACGCTGTGAAAGATTTGAACATCTCTGGGCCTGGGTTCCTCTTTGCTTCGGACCAGCTGCGAGAGGGTGGGAAAGAAGAAGATTTCCAAAATAAACAGGTACATGTTTTATCAGACGGAAACAATGGAGCAGCACTGAGATCTGAGCAGGGGACTGCCGTGCTGCCGGGCACATCCTGTCCTCGGGTCGTGGGGAGAGGTTTATGGTGCAGTAAACCGGCCTCAATTCTCTTTTCCATTTCGGGCGAATAAAGGGCAGACAGCTCAGTAAATCGGCCGCAGGGGGAGACAAGGAGGTCTTGCCGTCCCCCCGTCTTCTCTCTCTCATGAGAGACCCATGCTCTCAGTCTCACACGCATGTGCTCAGATTCACAGAAACACACATAAACTCACACACAGGTACACAGACTCTAATATACGCTTCCCTGTCTCTCCTTATTCATCAATGAAAGATTTTCTTACAACCACTGATATTGATACACACACTTGTGTTATTGGGCATCCTCTTATTCAAAATGCTAATCTTTGTGTGTATTCTATTGTTAATACACTATTAATGTTACTGCACATCCTTCTACTCAACATGCTAATCTTTCTGTGTATTGTGGTAATAATACACACACTAATGTTATTGCAGATTGGATTATTCAATATGCTAATCTTTGAGCACATGCTAATGTTATTACACTTCCTGTTATTAAACATGCTAATCTTTATGAGCATGCTAATGTTATTGCACATTCTCTGTGATCTGGTGCCAATAAAAAAGCAAAAACCAATAATAGTCATGTAAAAGGAGTGAATGCCCAGCCTTAGCAAAATGTATCATATATATTTACATTTTGTGCATGATAATGTTTCCTGTTGAAGTTGCAAATGAAAACCCATGTGTAACATTATCACTTTTTATTGATTTATTAATATATTTATTTATTTTCTTGAGTGTAATGGAATTTACAATGAGATTAGTGAAGGACAGGACTAGGCAGTCATAGTGTCATAAAATCTTGCTGCGTCTTGGTCGGGAGACTGGCAACACTACAAGTTTGACCCCGACCAATCATCGTTCACGTCCTTGCGTGTCGTCGGGGAGGCGGGTCAAGAAAGTGTCAATCATGGCTACAGAAGCACTATGTGTGATGCTGGCAGTCTTCTGTTCAGAAAAGAAGAAGAAAAAGAAAAACAGTTGTGGATCCGTTCCTGGGTGTCACGAAGAGGACAGTATGGGCTGTCTATCCTTCAAAGAAAACTTGAGGTAACGAATGTGTTATGTCAAGGACATTCCATTAATGTAGCTAGCTACCATGTTCGCTGTATGTACACAGAAGGTCTTGTGGAGGAAAAATTATTGGGTTTTGGCAATTGTATACTCTGTCTAGTAAATGAAGATACAAAGATATGTTTTAATATCAGGTGGTTTCACAATCACTATAACTGGAATCAAGAAAACGGCAAATACAGCTCCAGTTCTTTTCTTTGACCACCGCCTGAAGTGACAGCATATGCATTCAGTTTACATACAAACATCACATAGCCCTAGGGCAGGGCTTCTGAAAGTCCGGACGTAGATCTGCATCTGGACCAAATGGCAAGTCAATCCAGACCCAGCCCATACCTCGTGCTATGAATACAATAATACGTTATGAAGTGTAACGTTGTTCCACCTAGCAACAGTAGCATCATCCCTTGTTCTCTTCGCCGCCATGTTTGCAGAGAACACTCTGTCATCTTATTGGTCAACTTTGGAACACGTCGTAGGAGATTCTCAAAAAATTCTGACATGCTAGACTTTTTGTCAGGGTATTGTGAGGTGTCCCAGACGCCACATTGCTGTTCTTCGATTGTGTCACATTACAAGACCGTTTGTCATTTGGCATCGTTCTCAATGTTCGTTGGGCCCAACGGTGGAAATTTGTCGGCTACGACAAAATCGTGTCAAAATCGGGCTGAAATCGTGAACCCGGCATAAAGCTAATCAAAAAAAAAGCCTGCAAACAAACAAACAAACTACAGTTCCATATAAATTATTAATACCATAAAGAAGATAACGGAGTGAAGTTTAACAGCAATTCATCCTAACTTCCACTGCAAAGTAAGAACGGTGAAAGACACTATCCCAATGGAAATTTTCCAGCACAATAAATCTAAACTCACCACAGATGCTGTTAACTGTTCTCTGCTCTCGGTTCTCTCTGCCATTGATGACATCACTCAAATCAGGCCACTTTCCTGTCATACTTCCAAGCAATTACTGTTAAATTTTTATTCTGATCCAGGATCACTTGCAAAGGACAAACAACAGGTACATTGGAAACACTTTGGGACAGGCTTTGTCCCAGGTGCATGGATGCTTGCGTTATGCTGGAAGTTCACTGGCTATGTAGGGCTCACCTGATCATGATACGACAGGGTGCATAATCACAGAGGGATGGTAAGTGCAGAGCAACAAGGCTTTCACCAGGTCAAAGACAATGGTGGCAATGTGGCCTTCTGTGATAGAGGTGAGGTTACCGTCCCTGGAAGCCTGCTGCCATTGGCTGCTACGGTTGCCAGACTCACATTTACACGTAGACATGCACGCACACACACACACACACACACACACACACACACACACACACACGCATGGACACACAGACATTCAGACTCACACATTCAACAGGACCCTCTCTCTCCCACTGCAAAGGATGCATCCACTAGGAAATGTGCTCTCTGCCAGAATGAGTTGCTCCAAATGCGTAAAACTGTAAATGAATAAACATATCCAGCAGAGTGCAGCTCTTTTGTTCATTACGGATTCCTCTTACCATGTTTTAAAAAGGGAGTCTGTCAAGCTTGGTTAGGCCTAGTGCGTAAAAGATTACGCTCTTTTCCCACAAGGCGCGCACCGAAGGCTGGTGCGTCACATTAACACTTCTGCTTTCATCACAACCTTCATTTACGCAAAGGTAGTGGCCTTCTTTGCAGAGCTTGAAAGAGCACAGCTGTTTAATAAACTAAGACAATGGCTTGCTCCCTTATGAAGTCCCCTCTCCCCACTGCCACCCTACTTTCAGCTGGGGCAGGGAAATTAAGCTGGCTCTCGCTGTTCAACCTTAATTTCCACTGACAAGATTGCATGCATCTTAGCTGCTCCTATGTGAAACACTACGCAAAAAATACAAGATGAAACATGCTTTGAAAGACTAATTTTTATTATCACTTGCATGTGTTAAAATGCTTTTAACTGTGATTACGTGAGACGAAATGTATTGTTAAAATCCTGCTGAAACATTTTTAATGTGAGACAACTCCTTGGCTGTTCAGGGATGACATCATTGATATCAGTTGATTAGTCGATGTGGAATTGTACATTTTTGTACATTTATTTTTGAATATATACTGTATGGTTTAAACATTTTACTCTACCTGCATGGAAACACATGGGTTGTAGTGGCTACATGTTTTGTCCCTTCCACTTCCTTAGTGTAAAAGTCTCGTTTTACCCTGGTTAAAGTGTACCCATCACTGCAGAGCAATGGCGGCGGGTGAGCTGGAAACAGGGGAAGCCCAAACACTCCCTTTAAATCTATCATTAGTTTCAACCTGTCCTCCTTGAGTAACAATAAAACAAATAATTCACAGTATAATCGACACCAATTGCGTAATTAGAATGAATGATTATGCTCGCGAAACACCACAGACTGCCTGAAATTTGTGTGCTATTGTGCGAGAGCTACAGCAGATTGTTTAATTAACAAGGATGGCAATTTGAATAATTAAGTGGCAAGTAATCCCAAAGCTTTCTCTTAAATGTTTCACATTATAGCTTTCTTGTGTTACAAAATTCAAATTACAAAACCGAGCTAAGTTTAGTTAAATTGGTTTAAATTACTGAGAATAAACTTTTAGGTTACGTTAAGTGCACAACGTTGAATGAACAATAACATTTAGAACACACACCTCACAAAAGCTAATTTAAATTGATAAATACCATCCTTGTTAATTAAACAATGTCACGTTGTAGCTTTCACAAGCACATAAACTACAGACAATCTGCGGTGTTTTGCGAGCATAATCATTTATTCTAATTACGCGATTGGTGTCGATTTTTCTGTGAATTATTTGTTTTATTGTTAATCAAGGAGGATAAAGGGGAACAGGTTGAAAGTAATGATAGATTTAAAGGTAGTGTTCAGGCTTTCCCTGTTTCCAGCTCACCCGCAGCCACTGCTGCAGAGTTATCACTACATGTGACACGTTTACAATAAAGCTGGCAGGAATTGAGCACAAAGGTCTTACTCATATTTATGTTTATCTTTTGCATCAGAAGGGGGGACATGGATGTCGGTTAGTACAGATATGGCATAACAGAAATACCAATTTGTGAATGCAAAATGACATTCTGTTAGGATTTGGTGAGGGGCTGGAGACCCAGTACTGACAGCTGCAAGACTAGTCTGTCATTGGAAGCAGTGAAGCGATTAGTTATGAAATGGAATTAGCTTCTGACAATACGTCTGTTGGCTTTGAAGGAACAGGCCTTTTCTGAACCTGGGGTCCTTTCATTGCCAGCTCTTTTTTTGCCAAACCATGTGTATTTTGTCCCTGGTAATGTGGCTGTGCGATTACACAGTCATCCTTTTGTGGCTCTAACAAAGTCTTTGCTTTGTCAACATTTTTCCTGCAAAGACCTTGTGAACTAACACAAACAGGGCCTTACCACAGCCCTTATCTTAATTGTTCACTCCCTGCAGGACACGCAGTGAATAGGAGCGGGGCTTGATTTTAAGGCACCCGGAGACAACTCAATCAAAGGCAGGACGAGGGTGACGGGCAGCCCAAATAGCCGCAAGTCAGAGATGGAGAGGCAGTTTGTCTTAAAGATCGACGTCTGGGAGTAGAAATATATATTATTTTATGCAGACTGATGCATGGATTGCTACTCCCTGGTAACTGACACAAATAAACATCAATTGACCAATGGTGAGTTAGCATTACAAGGATGAAAGGGATGAGACACATGTGAATGGAGTGATAGACCTCTGGAATGAGAGTTTTAGCTTCACTTTCTCCCCCAAGCCTGCACTTTGCCCAGAGCTGGAGGAACAAGGAAGTGTCCAGTCATTTCTCTGGGGTGGAGGGGTGCCATCAAAATCAGCTGACACATCTTTATGAGGTGTGTTTACCCTGATCAATATAATTTCTTTGGTTTCTAACAAACGATTCAGTCTGAATACCTTAGAACTCTCCTTTAGACTCTTAAATTAAAACATTAGTACAATGTTATAATATTAATGAAGTCATGTTAAAATACATATCCACATGGACAGATAACATGATGTCATTGAGGCCTTTAAAGGTATGTATGAAAAACCTATCTTTGTCATTAGACCTGCACAACATTTTTGGTTGTTTCAAAGGATCAATGCAGCATGCAAGGAACAAGAGCCACTTTTGAAGATGTGAAAAATAAATATCTCTTTGGCCACTGATGGATCATGAATGATTTATGCAAGTATGAGTTTATTAAGAGATGGTAAGACAGTGCAATCAAGCTTCATGCAAGCTTCTCAGAACAGACAATGAGTCACTTGGTAATTATGTCTTTGCCAGTTTTCTCTGGACTACGTCGATATTAATGTCTGAAGTTGCATGTGTTTTGTGCTGTACATGCTACTAATTAGGATTCGGATTAGAATTAGGAAGTGTTGGGGAAGATGCACAAAAATTAGTTTTAGCACTGACACCTCCCCAACTGAGTCATCCTCATTTATATCCCGTTTTGTGGGTCTTGTTGCCTCCATGGTGACATATGCAATGTTTTTTTTTTTCACTATTTTTCATCATTCATTTTCGGTACTTTTCCTCTTTTATGCAACTCCCTATATTTTTGGAATCAGCAGTCATATACTAGTCTCATCTCACCATGACTATGCCCAGGTAGGAGTGCTAAACTGAGATGGATGCAATCCTCTGATATACTCACATACAGCCAACGGCTGTTTTTCACAGTTCTGACTCACCCAGCACAAGAGGCGGAGTGGGTGCTCATTGGAGGATAGCTGGTACTCCACTGACATCATCTGAGCAACTCGCAGGTGTCTGGTGAGTTGGAGGATGCCCCAAGAGTGGGGAGGCCAGGAAACACAGGCTAACCTACCCTTCCCTAACCCCCCTGGAACAAAGTCACTTTGTTCTGCTGCTGTGGGCTCTCATAAATTGATGATGTGGCAGGGATTGAGCCTGAACTCAAAGCAAGTGCCTTAACCACCATGCTGCATCCAGAGTCCAAACATGTGCGACATAGACATTAGTGAAGTGAAGGACAGGACTTGTCAGTGTGATTAAATTGTTTTTGCATTTGAATTTGTGGATTCTGCCACTACCGAGGTTCTGTGCTTTAGAAAAATAAAACTCTCACAGACAACTTTCACACACAATTTGACTATGAATCTTCAGTATATAGTTTCAGAAATGAGTGTGTGTATGTGTGTGTGTGTGTGTGTGTGTGTGTGTGTGTGTGTGTGTGTGTTTGTGTGAGTGTTTATTTCAATGTCCATGTGTGCATTTGTATGTGTGTCCATGTGCCAGCTGTGTATACAGGTACAGTGGCTGTACATCTATATGTATGAGACATCAATGATAGCTGATGGCTGCCTTTATTCTAGCCTTCTCAATAGCTTTGCCCCCAGATCACACTGAACCACTTACCCTGCATGGTGGTAAGTGTTACCCTCTCCTGGCACTGCTGCCAGTGTCCTTCTGAGGACCTCAGAGCTACCCATTTCATCCTTTCATCTGTGTTTTTTTTTTCCTTTTGCCCAGTAATCCCTGTGACACTTCAGAGACAGGGGCCTTGTCTTGCGCCATTAGCTGTGCAGCTGTGAGAGAGGATACAGGAATGATGAGCCAGAAGGGCAGGATCAGGAAGAACAAGACACATTTGTCTGTAAAAAATAACAATGTCCCCTGGTCAGGCTTACAGACCTTTCCAGCCCTGACAAAAGAGCCCTGAAAAGAGGCTGTTAATTAAGGGGGTGTCTGGCCCAGGTGGATAATTGGCTATTTAGCTAACCAGGCATGGGAATAAAACATCGCATTCTCATGTAAGCCAATCACCTAATCAAGGCCCACGGGCCTGCTTGACAATCAATTACCCAAATGAGAACGTAAACAAAGAAACAAAAACCCGGCTCATTGTGAAGGTGATGAACAACGGGCGATCTGTCACTGCATTGGGCACTGCCCCGAGCAGGAGCTGGGTTTCAGCCATTGGACCAACTTTATATTCAGGCCTAGACCCTACAAAATACCACAGCTTCAGATTCGGACTTTGGACTGGTCCTGGCTTTCTGCATTTGACACCAATGCAAAAAGAAGGGCTGTAGTTATTTTCCCCTTTCGAATTGTAGATCAACTAGCAGGAAACAAATTACTAAAGCAATTAAATGCCCCCAAAAATGCTTCTTTACAGGAAGTGCTGTTTTGTACAAGTAGAGTCACATGTTGCAGGTAATCAAATCAAATAACTTCTCTCTCCTAAACTGAAAGCATGCTATCCATAAAGGTATGTAGTTGATTAAGTAACTCTATTTTGGTATACCCAAGAAAGGTAATTACCTATAATCTCGCTAAGAGGTTCTTACAACAAATATCGTCTATGACTATGTGTTTCTTTCCTGTTTTAATGCACCAGATTTGTGATGAAGAATTTTAGCTGCACTTTGCTAGATATGCACTGTAGCTATCTAGCTTGCCACTGTTCGATAAGTCTGCAGTTGACTGAGTATTCAGAGGGTGAATCATGCGTTGAAAACCCACAGCAAATTGGGGAAAAAAAATTCCTGACCCTGGGAACAGCCGGTCAAGAGACTCCTGAACAACAGTGGACCTGCTAACATTGAGATAAAAGGTTTGACATCAACATCCGTCATAGTCTGACTTTTTTTGTAGAGAATTGTCTGCATCACATTTCTTTTTCTTTGAAAATAGTCATCAAGTTCCGGTGTAGCTGCAGTTCTCTTCAATTAAGTACCGTGCTGGCGGGTGGGGAGTTTGGAGAGGGATTACGCTTGCTGGGCCGTCACAGAATGAACTGTGCTGAAGTGTAAGGATTCCGTCTCCCCGACAACGTGATGGAGCGCTTGAGTTCCAATTGTGTCTATTACTCACTTGCATTATTTTGAGATGGTAAGAGGTCATGAATACTTCATTGTCTCTATGGAGATGGAGAGACCCCCCCGAGCACGGTTAAGAGATATGACGTGGAGCGGGGCCTGCATGAAACGGTCAGTGGAGACATTTCAGAATGGAGTCCTGCAGTGTGCCGCCACGTTACCAATTACGCCCCCGCTATTAATTAAAGGTGCCTTTTTTAGGGCTGTTAGTGCATGTACCTTTCTAGTACAGACCAGTCTACTTTGTGAAAGCAATAATAATAACAAAATCTACACGTACAACAAGCAAAATGACTCCTGCACAGCATCTGAAACTACAAGAAAGCCACTACCTTTTGATCGCAGAGATCTGGTTTCCTACAATGGCGCCAAACATGTATAAGGTTTTTAAAGAGTCCCCACTTAGTGTGTGTGTATGTCTGTGAGCATTTTTTTGTCAGCATACAGTATTTTATAAACCACTATGAATAAAGACTGCATAGCATTGATTCTTTGAACATCCATGAAATTTCCAAGTCTCTTGTGTTGGCAAGACAAATATATTTTCAGTGGATAAAGTACAACACAAAAGGTTTCTCACAGACAAAATATAGGCCAACCACTGTTTCACACCTGCTGCATCTGCTGAAGGGGGTTTTGGATTATTTGGTGTGGTCTTATCCTGTGTACAAACATAAGGCCAACTTGAGAAAAATATAATACAACCTTCTGTGAAAAAGATGTGACCAATCTATGGAAAATACATTACAAAAGGGAAAAAAAATCACTTGCAGTAATTGTGATTAGAATGTTACTAATGCTATTAGTGGAGAGCTTGTCACTTCAAATCAAAAGAATACCTTTTACAGCTGTTTTAAGTTTTACATTTCTATAGTAAGAGTTTTCATACAACTGTGACAATATTTATTTTAATTTGCTTGTATATAATTTGCATTTTGGACACTGTGGTCAGACTGAAATATTGAAATATTTAAAACATATTTTGCAAAAGCATATCATGAATATATGTTGTTGCCATTTGTTGACATCATAATGCAATTTAATAAAAAAACATTCTATATTTTCTTGTACTTTAATTATACATATTATAATGGCAAAATAATCACACATCTTTATAACAATCAATCATGTGTGAGACATTTGCGCATCTGATAGTTGCAATATTGCTTTCTTCATTTTCACATAAATACAAGGCATTTTAAAATATGGTAATGTATGTGCTTAAAATTGGCATTTGACTGCATATTACAGTTTTGTAAGGGTATACATCACCCGTTATAGAATTGGATGTGTGACGTTTTACTACGCTGTGAAAGTGAGAGGATGCTGAGAGATGAGGTGGATGTGCCAGAGGTTTACGAGACGTCAGGAGACATTTATCCTCAGGTCAGTGATAACACAGCCATCCTGTCTGCGGCCCGCCGTCGCCGACACGTGAACGCTCGCTGCTCTTGTCTGCGGATCCCTCCGCACCTGCCTGTCTTCCCAGCATGAATCAATGGTGGACCGAGGTGTTGGAGGACTTATTTTCCAGAGAGCACACCCTGTTTCTTTCCCTGTGTTCTCTGTGCCTGTCAGTAGCATGGCAGGTAATTGGTGGGCCGCAGTCAGAACTGCGGGGGGCACAGACAACACTGGAACATGTGATTGGAAAGGACTTATAATTATTGACCTCCAGCCTGCAGGAACAACTGGCCATTTTGCATGGAGACCGCAACCTAGCAAACAGGTGTTCCATTCAATGTGACTACAGCAAGGGCAAACATGGTCCTGCTGGCCGCTCATGAGAACCTCCTGCACATGGCACAGAGAGGATAGTAGTCCCAGGCCTCTTCCCCAAAAACACATGCACCCATACAAAAGCACCCTTGCTTGAACGAGGTCTTCCTATTGTGCTGAGCTATTTCAGGTTGAGGTCACCCATTATTGAGATGCGCAAAAACATGTACTGACATATCACAATCACGTTTCGTTTCTCAGATGTGCCACTGAGGGACAAAATATAGATCTTCTGCTTTAATGAGAGAGAGAGAGACAGAAACACAGAAAGAGAGACCTTCACAAGCAAGTGCTAACCTCCGTGCTTTTTTTATTATTGTCGTCAGTGGAGGTATTTTGCATTTTTTGGGAAACTAGAATATCAATGTTTGATGTCAGGAATCTTTATTAGAATGCTTTTAAAGAATGTGTTACTGCATGCATAAGTAGTTCTGTTGGAGTACTCAATCAAAGAGTGTGTCAGAGACAGCAAGCAGTAAAAACAGCAGACAACATACCATCTGAGAGGATCACATACTGAACCCAGATACAGGCACCAAGTTTTATGTGGTTGTTTTTAGTGCCGTTTCATTTGTCATGACCCTTACAAAAATGTCTTGTTCAGTCGTAACTTACCAAGACCCTATCACAAATTCACAAGTCCTATGGCACATGTTATGTGAAGGAGAAACATGACTATGGTACAAACTGTGTTGACCTGCTGTTCATGCGTTGTGTTCTTATGTGTAGTTTGCCTCATTTCTAACTCTTTACATCATTGCAACAGTGCCTCAACAAACACTTTGAGAATGTTTAAACTGATGGACTAGTTGCCTGGCAATGTCCTTCATCTTATACCTTTAACTACAATTGGTCTTTGGTCAGTAATCAAGCTACATTGCAAACACATTGGTAAGAATGTAAAACATACATCCAATTACTAAAAGTCCTAGTGTCACATTTAAATAAAGTAAAAAAAAAAACTTTAACTCCAACCAGCCTTTATATTTTAAGATTTGTAATATTATTATATAGTTGTCATATGAGTATAATATTACCTCATCACCACTTTTTACTGTATAAAATAAATTGAAAAGAATTATTTTGAAAAGAAACAGTATCTATCAGTGACCATAGGTGTTATTCAGGAGGGCCTCACTCTTAAAATGTTGACAGTGACTTGATGCTGGTGACTGGGCCGGGTATCAGAGAAGAGGGCTCGTATTAGTATGTAAAACAGCCATTGTGTTCACAAACACAGCAATATGTTTCCCCAGTGCACACCATTACTGACGCTCTCCCTTTCCTCACTGTGGAGTTTATCCCTGATTCATGAAGCCTCCCGGAGCAATAAAACCGTGATTTATACCCGGCCCAAAGAAGCAGATGAGAAAAAGGGGGACAGAAATAATGATGGACCATTCCTGCCATTTAGCTAATGTGTTAATACTGAAATAAAGACAGATTAAAAATTCAGTGTCAGCAGGCTCTCACTCTGGCCTGTTTTTTTTTTTTTCTGGCACACATTTTATCTCTTCAGGACTTTTTCATTAAGCAAACAGTCCAAAATAATAAAATAAAAATGCTAGGTCACTCTCTGTTACTGCGGGTGCAGTTTACCTATATCATTAAACTATAGTCGAATAAATGTTGTGTAACTGCTATGTGAGTGTACATGGTTATTGAATTAATGTAATTTCAGAAAAGATAACGGGTTGGGCTGGGGCCAAATTTAGGGGTGTGGTTAGGTATGGGGATTGTTGTTTGGTACAAGGTTTAAGGTTCACTTTCCACCTTAGTAGCTTAGTATCTTGTAGCAGTCACTCTGTATGTAAAGATATACAGCAGAAAAATTACTAATCTAGACAGACCATTGCAGTCTGTCTTGCATTTACTACCCAACCATTATGTAATTACATAATAATTACTTATTAACAGATAATGGATAAAATAGATAAAAAAACATAAATCAACGATAAAATGCCTTTACAGTTTGTGAGAAAATGTTGCACAGAAAATAATATAAACTTACGTCTTGAGAAAATGACTTCCTTCTGGACACTCAAATAATAATAATAATAATAATAAAAAAAAACAACTTGGTCTGACTACACACTAAACATATTTATGAAGTTAGTGCCTTTGCATAAATTTCTTGTGTAGAAAAGAACATAAGAAGATAATAAGTAGAATGATGAGAACAGGCCATTCAGCCCAAGCTGGTTCATCAGTCTTCCAATGGTGAAGAGTGCATCCAGCACTGTGTCAACCCAGGACTGAACGCTATGTGAATCACTGTTTCAGCTACAAGTTCTGGAAACCTATTACATGCATTTTTAACTCTCCAAGTGAAAGAAAGACCTAGCACCAGTACAAAATTTGCCTTGAACTATTTTCCACCTATGTCCTTTTGTTCTGCTGACAAAACTCATCTTGAAGCAGGTTCTGCAGTCCACTGTATT
The DNA here is from genome assembly GCF_013368585.1 of Megalops cyprinoides. Lineage (NCBI taxonomy): Eukaryota > Metazoa > Chordata > Actinopteri > Elopiformes > Megalopidae > Megalops > Megalops cyprinoides. The sequence goes on from NC_050592.1 coordinate 24,443,863, forward strand.
AATGCCTTATAAAAAGAGGGCATGCAGTCACAGCACATGAGCAAGGATGCCAAAATATAATTGTGAGCTAATGGCTTGTGAAAGGCATGCCCTTCCATTTGCTGATTCATTATGAAATATTAATCACTTAAAGCACATAAGAAAAACACATAAAACAGGACTTTGTGTACCAGCTTGCCATTTCTCTGAGAACATCTCCACAATGGCAGAGTCAGAGGGATCTGGGGCTCCAGGACATTTTAATGATCTGAGTGGTAATGAGAAGGCTCCATAATTGGATGCATGCAATTAGAAAAAAAGTGGGCAAATTAGCAAGGTCTTTTTTGTTAAGAGGCCACAAGCCTTACAAAGAGTGATTTCATGACCTACTGTCTTGGAACATGGAAAGAACAATCTAACTGAACTCTTTAAATGTCTGCCACCCTGGGTAGGATTTTTGGAGAGCAATTTTCACAATTGCTGGACTGTCTGGATTATGCATTGACAGATACACATCTCCAACCTAGTAAAACTATGGATTGTATTAGGGATATACTGGCACATTTATGTTGAGTCTGCCTTTAGTCTGTGTTTTGAAACTACTGACTAAATCAGTGTAAAAGTTACACCATTTCCTCCCTTGCGCTTATTGTCTGCTGGCCTGAAACGAGAGCATTCAGTCACTGTGATATCAGTGGCCTTGTCAAGATTAAAGCATGTGTCAGACAATCTGAGCCTGAAAGGTGCTGTAAAGATTTAAATTTGGTATGAGGTAACAGCATTGCGCTGACTCACCTTGCTCCAGCCAGAGGTCACCTTTGCAACAAAGGCATCATTAAGCCATCATATTTACTTCTTTATCGATCTACCTCTTCCTTGGTCTATCAAATAAAGGAATTGCTGAGGAGAACAGATATTATATAATCAACCACTGTGTAGCATCACATCCAAGGATGAGGAGACCTTTATAAGAATCAAGAAGTAACAGCATAGAGCGCAAAGGAGCTGGTTTGCATAGACTGCAGCCAATTGCTTTGTGGACTGGAGCTGTAATATTGTAACAGAATATTGACTTTTCCATCTTGGAACATTTTTAAAAGGGTTTTCTGAAATGAAATTCCAAAAAATTGCAGTATTCATACAGCTGCTGTGAAAAAAAAAATGACCTTCAAAATGGCTGATTGGTCAGAACCATTGAACTTTTAAACTGAGGAGATACAAGACTGCTACATTCTGAAAAAAAACCCTCTCCCTAGCACTGCATGACTTGTCCCACCCAATGGAAGAGTTCTGCAACATAGAGCTCTACAGTTATCTGCTTATAGTTCAGAGCATGAATATTGCCTCCATTCATACAGACAAAAAGAAGGAGAAAAAAAGCTCACAGAAAATCACACGCCTATAAGCTTTGCAAGTAATGATTTATTTGAGCAAAAAAGCCACAGTGGAAGAGAGAAAGAGGGAAAATTTAAGCACACAGCCTTTGAGTCAGATAGCAGAGATGAGATGCCTTCTGCAGAAACAGGGATCACAGTGACTGCTGAATTTGAGCAGCACCCCACACTTGTACTGGAAAACACACTGTTATGTAAAATACAATACAGAATTTTATCTCCTCTATAAAATATATTCTAGATTATGTTACAGAATTTTAGCAAATATGGTAAATTTAAATATATTTAAATTTTAAAGGACAAGTTCAATAAGCAACACTGGTCCCTGTGAATAATAATGGGAAAAGTTATATTGCAATATGTAGTATAATGACTCTCTAAATACAATATTTTAATGCACGTCAAAATATTTTGCATACACTACAAATATACAGTATATTTGTCCATATGCTGTAAATATATTTGGGGATATCTAATTTTATGTATTGTATATCCATTGTAATATATATCATATCAGTATGGGAAGTGTTATCATTTGAATTCATATTACTTATTTGTTCGGATTCACAGTGGAATTTCCATAGGGTGCCAGTACGTTAAACCAATAACAAACTTTCTTCAAATTAATCATCTAAAAAGTTCCAAACTGTAGACAGGAGAATAAATATGTCAGTCTCATTTTGGTTGGCCTAGGGTTTACTGCTTGAGGCTGTCAAAAGCCAATAATTTACATGTCAACAGATTCTGTTTTCAGCTTGACACATAGGAATGTTTTGTGTGTGTGTGTGTGTGGAGAGAGGGGGAGATGGAAAAAGCGAGGGATAGAGAAAACAATGCTGTCTTTTTAGAAATCACTCAAAACTATGACATACGTGGCATAGTTTTCTTATCATTATTCATATGCCACATTAAAAGGGCAAGATAAATAACTAAAATAGATTTCATTATTGATTCAGTATCAAAATTTCTGATTCATAACATGACATTTCATATTTATTGCCTACACCTCTTCGCATCATGTTCTTTAAATAGTCATTTCACCCTCTTTGCAGTAATGTGTGTCTGGCTGTGTATGATTCAGCATACAACTTGGAACGAATCCTCCTTAAATAAATTCCCCATAACCATTATGTTTATCACTGACTACACAAATTCATAAAAATAAATCAAAGAGGACACTACTTTATTTTTCATTGACATTTTCTGATAGCTATCCCTGAATGTGCCGAAAATTCTGCAGTTTTGGCAAGCTTTGGAAATCACCACTTGAAAAGCATGTGGCAGTCTTTTCTGTTTACCATCCTGAAAGGACAGTTTATGCCCTTTGAGAGATAAACCTGCTCGCTCTAGAGTTTTATGACTCTGCCTGTGTGAATGGGCCCCAGCCAGTAGAAGACTCCAGATTATAACTTCTGCTATCAATAATGTTCTGCTGTCTTCGCAGTCAAACACAGGAATTCTACAACAAAGCCTTGCGCCATTTTTTTTCCCCAACAACACAGGAGTGTTTAGGGTAAATTGACGTGGAAATTTTTCATTTAAAAATAACTCAAAATTATGAAAACAATGCGATAATCATGCAATACAAACAACACACAAGGAGACATGAAAGAAAGAGTGGCACATGGTGACCACAATCGTACAGGCTGTTTTTATGCAGTATACATAGGTGTTACAAGTGTCACACATCCGTGTTACTTTTTACATGAAGCTGAGGATCATGAAAGAATGCATGACCCTTGACCCTGGATATGCAATGCCATTTTTACAAGTGATTCACAAGCAGCTAAAGAAAATGCACCATGTAAAAGCCACTTTAGCTGATCTAAATACAAACAACAAACCCATTGTGGGTAGCACTGTATGGACCAAATAAAGGACTTCATTCACCCATGAACTGTTAGTCTTGTAATTCTACCTTTTGGACATAATAGACTGATAAGAGTTTTTCACCTAGGGTGGGACTTTTGGATAGCATTATTGTAACAGGAGCCAAAATTAGTCTTGGGCTTAAATTACCTGACTATACGTTCTGGAACTTACTTACACTGGATGAGGGAGTTTCAGGTTTAGGTTTTCACAAATCGGCAGCTGCTTTTACATCCAGGTAAGTTAACAAACTGAATTCATCCTTGGGTTTGTGCTGTGTTCTACTTTTCATCTTTGAAAAGTTCCAGCTGGCTACTCCAGAACATCTGGGAGGTGTCAACTTTGTGGGAGAGGGGAAGGTGGAGATAGGGGGTTCTGCATTGTCATCTGTTTTATATTAAAATTCATTTGATGATCAGATATGTCATGTGAACCAAAGTCTGCATTTACTCACACTACCAGGCAGGGGCATTGGTAATATCAAATAATTGACTATTATTTAATGATAATTACGTGCTCTCTTTTATGAATGTTGATGAGAAAAAAAAAGACATTTTGTTGGTTAATTAACAAGCATTTAATTAGTGATGTAATAATCAATTATAATAAATTACAATCAATTAATCTGAATATTTCAAATATTACGTCTACTTCGCAGTTGGTGTATTGTGATCAGAGGTCATAGATATGTGTGGACAGGCTTTGGCTGGAATCAAAACAAATGGACACTGAGAACACACACACACACACACACAAATGAGCGCGTACACACACCATCACACACACACACACACACACACACACACACGCACGGACACGGTACAAGTCAGCTTCCCGTCCTAGCACTGTGGGGCAGGTCGGCCAGAAGGAGATGGAGCGCTGTCCCCATCGCAGTGGACAGAGGTGAGGACCTGTAAGACACGAGCACACATGTTAATCATGTTAATCAATGCACTGATGGTGTCACAATACACCCTGCTCATTCTGAGTTTGACCTGCTGCGGCCCGGCATGGTCTGCCACAGTCCTCACCAAAGTCCTTAGAAGTTCACAGCCATCTGTCTTCCACCATACTCCTTTGAGTGAGACTGCTTGAATGTAACTGATACAATGCAGAGTACCATTGTTCTTGTGACATAATTTTTGTTCTCACTTGTGTATAATTATTTATTAATCAGAGAGCAATTCTCACTTTTCATCCCCAAAAATGCCACGAAGTTCAGGGGTGTAATTTATGATCAGTTGGGTTAAAGTTTTAATTAAGTTCAGACCAGACGTGGCAATTTTAAACTGAACTGGTTCATTAATCATTAACAGGCATGAAGTTCTTCCTTGTTTTTGTAAGTGGTTAAAAAAATCTAAGCTCATCACTTTTTCACAGTAAGTACAGCAGATAAAGCCTGTTGATATATGAATCAATAGACAAACCAATACATTGGGTTACAGGTCATACGATTTGCTGATCATATTATTCCTGTCTCTAGTGAGTGACAGAGATAGAGGGGGTATTCAGTCATGTTAGTCCTTAGGTAAATATGCAAATCAAATATACCTATGTGTACCTCGTAATGCTCAATGTGTCATCATTTGCCAGAAAACCAAAAACTTCATTTTTTGACAGTTTACAACTGTAATTATGAACAATTGACTCAAAAAAGCATGTTTTAATATAGAGTTTTTATAACGGAATATATTAGAACAGCTACAATTGTATGGTAATCAAATTTACAAAATAATCTCAAGTATCATGATGTCTGATGTTATCGACCATTGACCCTACACTCCCTTGAGGGAGAGAGCAATGCTCCAATGCTCCAGGGGCAGAAAAGGAAGTGTACAAATGACATGTGCATTGGTGCATTCTGGGAAATTATGAACCCCAATGGTAAGCTTAACTTCTGAATGTGGCTTGCAGCATGTGTAAATACAAGTAAATGGCATCTTAAAATAACTAAATAAATACAATCCTTGAATATGGCGTTACACAGCGCCTGAAAACTGCACAGCAACCATTTCCAACGCCTGTCCTTTCCCTGAGCTAACATAAGCAGCTTTGTGCTGACTGCACTAAATATGCTTGTTTAATTTAAAGTTCTTCCAGGGATATTCCGACGGGTCATCCAAACTGAATGACACTGCATGGCGAGCGGGATTGCGTGGGGGAATCGTATTATCTACAAAGACTTTATTACGGATTAGAGGCCGGGTTTAGTCGTCCATTCATCTCCCTCCAGGGGGGACTAGGGGGTGCAGGCGCTTTTGTGAGGGCAGTGGCTGTGAACACTCGCATTCCCTTCTATGCAGCTCCCAGAGGGGCTCTATCCAAAGAGCAAATAAACAAATAACCACAAACCGAGACTGTTTTTGTCAGAAAAAAAAGACAATAAAGATGATAGTAGATTGTGTTTGTACCAACAACCAGCATGTTCACTATGTTCGCTTCATACTGCGTTTCATGCAAAGAGGGCTGCTTTTCAACCCTGTACTGAGAGTATTGAAACTGACAACTGACAAAGGCGCCTAGCCGACACAAAGAGAGGGAGACAGGCAGGGAGAGGGAGAGAGACATTTGAAAGAGTGATAATGCTTCCTGTGGAATCAAAGAGCACAGCTTTGGAAGAACAAAGGCAGAGTTTAAACTCTGCTGTTGTGAAGAACAGGGGCTGGCGGTGAGATCTGTGCTTGAGTTCCCCCTGTGGGGATTCTGAATAATCAGAACAGTTTAGCTCTGACAGCTCCTTCGGCTCCTTCCTGTTACTGAGGGAAAGAGCTGCATCCCACCTCCAGGAGTGCCAATGTTTTTTATTTTATTTTATTTTTTAAAACCCTGGATGCCAAGCGTCCCCCCTACCACCCCCCTGTCCTTAATTACATCCAGCTGACGTGTCCCTGACGACTCTTTTGTACCAAGCGGCATTAATGGCACATGCTAATTTAGAGGCATTCTAATGAGTCTGTAATTAGCTCAGTCTGCCAATTAGAAAATTACATATTCCCAGATTGGCACTACCCACCCCTCTTTCACCCCCCCCCCCCCCCCCCCCCACCCGCTTCACTCCGAACCATTCTATAATGCCTTTAACACCCTATATGTTAGTTTGGGCTGATCCTCAGTCAGAAATTGTTTACTCAGTCTACATTTTCCTAAGTCAGTCTACCAGGCCCCCCGAAATAAGTTCCATGCCTTCCACAGAAACATACAACAGGCAGTTTTGGCCTTAAAAACCAAAACTTAACATTCTTTTACAGCAAATGGCTACTTATATTCCAGCTGTTGTTATGTGCCTTTTTTGCATTGTGTTGTCACTTGCTGATTTCTACTCTCACAAGGTGCAAATACAGCTGTAGCCCCAGGGACCAACTGTCAGGCCTACCAAAAAATCACTTGTGCTTAACTGTTCTGAAATAGAAACTCAGAGTGACAATTGCAGCTATCATAAATGAACTGGCTGGTTTGGGAGCCCTGTCAGTTTGCAAAGCCTTCCTCTTATAGCCTCCGTTTGAGTCAGTCTATTTAGGATTTAAGAATAAATGAGGTCAAAGAATCTCATTTTTGCCTGGAAACTGACTATCAAGGCATTTGAACCTAAATCCAAAAATTATATCCAGCAACTTCCCGCAGGTTTCTGTACACCAGTGGAGGCTTGTGACCTTAAAATGAAGGACACTGTGGGTTTGGTATGGTGGTGTGGTGTCTTCACCTCTGCAACGTCTGTGTATGTCACATAAAAAGGAGATCAGTAGATGAGATCATTTCTTCAGTCAGTTTTTCACAATCATAGTTATTTAATGTGACCCTTTAAAGACACTGGTAGAGGCATTCCCTGTAAAACCAGAATGATTCAGAACACAATTAAACTACTTAAACAAATGTGATTCTTTCCTAGCCACACACTTACAAGTAATAAGTCCCTGCAGAAGGAGGGGGGCTTGTTAACCAATGGCTGGTCCAGTGCAATTACACCATTGCATAATTACAAGCTGTTAGCAATTACATTGATGACATTAGATCACTTCTTCATAAGATTTGTATCAGATTAGATTCAAATGGTCTCACACTACACATACAACATTTATACCCACGGATGGAACCACATTAAAAACAATTACGAAAAGGGGATCTGCTGTGCATTGATTATCCTGATTTAAATTACAGGCTTGTTTATGATGAACAATTATTGAAAAAGCACAAATTTCCTTTTAAAAGTTTTTATACTCCCCAGATTCAAGTTTACTAGACTCTGCTGTATATGTTTAAAGATATGAAAAATAAAATCAAATTCACCGGATAGATTGACCGAGTGATCAGTGAAAAACAGCCTACGGACCTTACAGGCTTCCTTGACTGAATGAAACCATGATGCATTTCTCATTGTACCATATCTTAACATTGCTGTTACTCCCCTGCACTGGAAACACATAACTTTACCAGGGCTTTGTCTTGCTTTGTCAGGCGAATGAAATCATGATGATAAACTAGAATCAAAGGTGTCGCAAATCAAATAAATTGCAAAATGATAACACAATCAGGAATTTCGATTTTACCAGAGGTAATCGGCCTACCACTAGACAACGATTAAACACAGACTATTTGCTTATTTTGGCAATGAATATTACAAAACATATACTTATTTGGTATAACATGGTTTGTTATTAAACAGTCCCTTCCTGTCACTGTGCTGTGGAGGAAGGGAGAGAGAGGCCGATAGAGAAAGAGGATTTCAGCAGGAGGACTGATTCTAAAACCCAGGGCATGGTGTTTTGACAGGAAGCGGAGGACAGCTAAGCGATCCCCCGATGGATGGAGAGATCTCCGTCTGCCGCGGCCTAGCGCGGGAGCCTTTTTTGCGGGATGGGGAGAGAGCGAGCGGGCGGGCGCTTTGAAGTCACCGAGCCGGTGCAGAGATTAGAGAGTGGCACCTTCCCCTGCTCCCTGCTGGAGATGCAAGCCCGACCGGCTAAGCGCACATCAAAGCTCCGCTTTTCCGAGGCAGGACTGCGGAGGGATTTTCAATGAGCTCCAGAGAGCCGCCTCCGACGCGCCCTTTCATGGAGAAAGGGTGTGGGCCAGAGAGGGGAGGAGCTGTGAGCGCGGTGGCTCCGCAGGCAAGAAGAGGGCGCTAGAGAACTTTGCAATTGGTTTTTGAACTAATTTATTGAAGGAGTGGTGATTTTTTAACACAGAAATCTGAAGAGACAATGTGTGAAAAAAGAGGAAAGTTTGTCAAAACACACTGCACCTTTCAGTAATAGCAGCACAACAGTTACTTGTCAGTAAATTTAGATATCTGGTGCCTGAGAGGATCAAGATGTGTGTTAAAGTTTATATTTTAAGAAGTCAGTCTTCTGGTGCATGATGACACTGCCAGAAATATTGATTTCCAGATTTCCTTTTTTGGCTGCAGCTGGAGGAAGTAGCCCTCTAGTAGGGTGGTGGTGGGTCCCTGCCTTGCTAACCGATTTATTAAAGGAGGGACTCCCATGGTACCACCTTATTACAACCACAGGGTGAAAAGGTCAACAAGGGAGCAGCTGCAGAGTGATTTTTTTCCGTTGTTTCTTTTTAAAATGTTTCTATATTTTGATTTTTCCAGTTTTCATCATTACACCATCCACACTCAAGCTCACTTGAGTAAACTCGCCTGCAAAACCAATGCTTATTTTACCACTAGTGGCCACACAGTGTACTTCAGGAGACTAAGTGCTTCACTGGAGGAGTGACACAGCCAGTAACCTATAGGCAGCTGGTAACCTGGTGTACAAATTCATTTAGCTCCTGTTGCTGATTCTGGGTGATAGTTGGCTAACAACATAACCCAATGCTGAACTAGTAACACATGTCAGCTATAGTGCTCGACCTTTGCTTAGAGCAGCTGTCATTGCTGGCCAAACCAATCAGAAGCCTTTTAAAAACATATTTGTGAGAGTGCAGTGACGGCCCAGTTCCACTGTCAAAAATAAATAACTAAACAAATAAATAAAAAAGCCATGCATTGTGGTGCATTTTTAAACAGAGCAGAGAATGATATAGAAATCAAATTTCATCCAGGCCAAATAATATAGGACAGATGGGCTGTGCTCTTTATAGACATCTGTTTCGTCCCATTTCTGGATTTGGGGAGCAGATGCCAGGAGCTGATAGCTGAGATCAATCAAAGCTGAGCAGCCTCGGTGGTGGAGGTATTGATTGCCACTCAGTGAATGAATGGCAGCACTGTACGACTGTGGATGCCCTGCCAGCAGTTCAGAGAGAGAACAGGAGAGTACAGAAGAGAGAGAGAGCATATACTCATCTAAGGTCAGCTGAGAGAGAGTGAGCCAAGACCACATTATAACCGCTACCCGAAACATGCTTATTTAATCACGGGCCTAAACAAGCATAATAAACCGGCCCTGCTGACAAAATGTAGACATGACACTTCTTCCTTTAAGACCTCTATCATATGAGCAATAAAGGGGAAAGAGGAGGATTTGGTTGTTTTTTTTTTTTCCCCTAAGTCAGCATGCCTAAATTCCCCTTGTGAACGCACTGTTGACGGATGGGGTCCCTCCAGCAAACAGGTTAATCTGCTGCTCCACAAAGCATGCCGGGGGGAAAAAAGGAAGTGAGTCTCATCCTCTCTCTCTTTCTGGTTGGCTGCAGCACCTCTCATCACCAAGGCGATGGGGGCTTCTCTCTCTCAGCCTGCGCGTTCACATGCTCACGAAAATCTTATTTTTGGTGTGTCCCACCCGGAACACAGCAGCTCCACATTTTGTTCTTTGGGCGAATCTGAGTATCAGACAATCACCCGAGAGACTGTGTCTGAGCTATGTGTGTATAAAAGAACACTGCTGCTGAAGTGTGTATTATATGCACATTACTCCTCTGGGCAAAAAGGGCTAAACCCTCTTTTTAATCAGTGAAATGTTCTACATTCAAATTCAAAATATGTTAAATATACTCCTACTACTACTAATGCTAGTAATAATAATAATAATAATAAGAAGAAGAAGAAGAAGAAGAAGAATATGCTTAGCGGTGACAGGACTGTCACCACTTTAAGCTCTGGCAATGGACTGGTTCAAGGCAAAACCAACCAATAAGTAAAATAATGTCTAGTGAATTAAATCAGGAGTGTTGATGTTTTGAGTCAATCAGGAGACTTCTTAGAAAGTGACAAATCCCAGGAGTGCCGTAGCCCTTAGGATCTGTGGAGACTCAAACTCCCCTCTTGGTAAACCCCCATTTCCCTCCCGCGCTCCCTCTGTCTTCGCCCATGTGGTCGTTTCCCCAAGCTTGGCGTCAGGCGCTTGTTGTGGATCAGCGTGGTGTAATGACAGAATAAATCCTCAGCTGGAAGATTTGGTGAATCCACCACATTAAAGGTCCAATCAGCTTGAGCTAATCTCCTCTTTTCTCTGTGTCTGCAGGCTCTGCCGCCACTAAGTTAATCGGAGGGGGGGGGGTGCGTGGGGGATGTGGGGCTTGACTGAATTTTTGGATTTATGGCAACAACAAAGTACCTGATGAATGTCAGCTGTCATGGCATCGCTATTTGTCCGTAAACGATGGATATTAAGCTCCCTTTGCCTTCGTCACACAGTGACGTTTCAGGATGAAGTTTAGTGACTCTCGTACCTGGTAAAGTACCCATAATCCCTTGCAGCAGAGTTTGGAGGAAGCTGGCCAGTGATTGTAAAATAAAATGGGAAGAAAATAGATAAACAAGGATTTCCATTTTTTCCATTTTGTAATGGAAAATTGCAGAACACATTTTGCTTTTATCTCTAATGGTGTTTCCAAATCCATGCAGTCTAAATTACAACAATCATTTTCCACAAAAGGAAATTTCTCAAACCGGAAAACTTCTGCAATAAATTTTTGGGTCCTAAAATCAGAGGGAAAGCTTTGGCACAAACCTATGCCACTTCAACTTTAGCTACCTTCATTCATAAAAATCCCTTGTCTTGTATTTTGTTTAAGACAAAACATTTCAAGAACTAGCTGGTGGAAAATGATGGCAAAACATTCACACAGACATTGTATATAAGGTACCATCACTAACCATTAACTCTGCAGTAACTCTACAATACATTTACTTTCTTGACTGCAAGCACAAAGAGCCCTCTGTCCAGAACAGAAAGGTTTTCCACACAGGAGAACAAGATTGAGAGCAGCAGTGAGAAATGTCTTGCATTAACTTTACTGTTTATTTCCCCCGGAAGCACTGAAATAACCCTATTAAATCAAGTAGTCACCCAGTCATTAATCTCAATCCGGCTGACTAGTTTTTCAAAGCTAATGGGGTTTATAATTTGCATAAGGCAAGTTTACCCACAAAGCTTTGCCTAAGAGGATTTGAGTTCAGACAGAGAGCTTATTGTCACACTTGTCTTCAACAAGGATTAACAGTACTAGGCCTGAAGAACTCAACTAAACTCCAAGCCAGGGTGTGGGAGTTCTGCCTGTCCAAATATTTCCCATTCTCACGGAGGGGGAAAAAATGACCTTCGGATTGAAAGGATTAGAATTCCTCCAATCAGAGATTCTGGTGCGTGAATCATAGTGAGCATGTCTGTGGCGTGTTGTTGCTCCTTCCATATTGCTCTCTGAATAAAAACACCACCAACAGAAAAAAGCCATAATTAATTCCCCTACTGATGGCTTCTCTTATGACATGAAACACCAGAACAGCAACTGACCATTCAAGCGAATCTTAGATGGCATCAAAAGACAAAAATTCACCAGACGAACAGCAGCACAGGCCAATGAGATTGGTCTGTTTGGTAATTTTGAATGATTAATTATGAATGGATAGGGAAAGCTTGAGTCCTTGGGATTCGTCATATCTGTCTCTTCTTCTTTCCTTTCCTTTTGTCATGTCCCCAGTCTTAATGGCTCTTTATGTCCTTCTTCCTCATAATTCGTCCGCTCCTTGCTGTGATTTCCTCCATCTGCTGTGTTGCTCCTCTTCGTCTGATTCCCCCGCTCTCTCTCTGTCTGTGTGTTGACAACTTTGCTTTTTAAATCATTTGAATAAGCTTCTTTGAGATTGCGGCTGTCTTCTCTGTTTCACAGCAAGCAAAGCGGCTTTGGCGGCTAAATATAAAATGTTGCCTGTGCATTAATTCTTTAATATTTATCAGTAAAAAAAGGTGCTTGAAATATGGCTTCATCCTCATTAATAATTCAGCAAGACAGCTGCATGAACGCAGAAGTTGTGTATGAGCAGGAGCGCTGACACTGCCTTTGGTTCCTAAAAATGATGGTTAGATTATGAGCACCATTCTAAAGCCACAGTGCTTTCACTGATATTTAAAACATGCTTTCCATCACACCTCTTTTTTATGTACCTCATCAACAAGAAGGTCTTTTCAACCATTCAAGTGCCATTTTATGTTTCTCTGCACATTGATGCTCCTCATGTCAAGTCTCCAGCATGCATTTGACTCAGGAACTAAAGAGGCCATTCAAAGAAACTGTACAGTAGATTCTGTTTTTCCTCCATATGATAAGGTAAAAAAATGAGTACACAAGTGACCCTGGGAGTAAATGAGATATTTCTGGCGAGTATATATATATAATTTGTCCTGTAGCATGTCTTTCCAGTCTTGTAGAACCACCTCTTCACCATGTCTTCATGTACCAAAACTGCTGAAAGCTACTGTGGAATCACTCACAATTTCAAAAATAAATGTGTGTGTGTGTGTGTGTGTGTGTGTGTGTGTGTGTGTGTGTGTGTGTGTGTGTGTGTGCGTGCGTGTGTGTGTGTGTGTGTGTATGTGTGTGTGCGTGCATATATACATACTTCCATACATGCATATATTGGTACATGCACTGTGTAATTCTGTACTGACCACAGCAATGAGATTCTTTTCTCTGGTTAGCTCTGTTCTGTTCATATTTAAGCCTTTATTTCCTCTAAACCAATCTGCTGCTTTATACACCTGACATCTAGGAATAATGATCGTGTGTCAGTATGTCAACAATACTGTCAGATTTGAAGAGAGAAACCAGTCCAAGAATAAAAGACTGGTGTTTAATTAATGTATTCATACTTGTCATTTGACCATATGTTCAGGAGGCATAATATTTTCTTAGCTGCAAGACGTTACTATAATTACTATTATATTATTTATCTGGAACAACTTTTATAGCAGACACTTTATCGTTTATTTGGAACAACTTTGACAGATTACACATTACATCTGCTCTTTTTATACATATGTGTTGCATGTTTCCTTAGGTGAACAGGATAGCTGGTCATCCAATATATTACAATCCTATGTTGTCCAACAAATTTTTCCAGATGCAGGATAATACTATAGCAAATATACTTCTCCCACCCAAATTCTGTGGAGGTTTACAGATAAAACATTGCTACAGCAAGGTTTGCTACAGCATTTGCAAAAAGCCTGACAATCCAGCTCAGCAAAGAATAATTCCTTTTCACAATTAAGGTATAGATTTGACTTTCCCCCGTGAATCTGCACAGAATGTTTTTTTTTTTGTGCAAAATGCATTATTCATGTACAGTACTGTTACGGTTGCTACAGGAAATCCCTGTCACTGTCTCCCAAACTGCCTGCTGCCATTGTGATTATCTCATTTAAGGCAACGGACATGCATTTTTCTGCTAAGGGAAAATTTTAAGAACGGTGTAATACCTTGCCTCATGTGAGTGTGAGATGCGAAATCCAGAGATCTCTGCAGTGTGTTCACACACCCGTACACTTAAATATGTGTATGTATTTTTAGCAATGCCACAAAGTAAAATATTCTCTGACACCATTGTTTACTTGTTATTCTTCTTCCATCCATTTCATGTTATGTGTCATACCTTTCATTATTTATCAACAAAGCACTTTATAAGCGTCTCCCTGGAAGTTCCTTTGTTAAGAGTGGTCCATTAAACAATTTGATTGAAAGTGTGACAACAGAACACAGATTTCACCACAAGACTAATTATTTAGCCACACGCCCCAAAAAGACTATTAAAGGTGTAATTTGTTGAGGTATTTCAGTATCTGCGTCCAAAGGGGCCCTGGATAAAGATGGGAAAATGCGCAGAGGCCCCTCGCTCACTGCAATCTGGTGAGACTCTTGAGAAGTTGGGCACAGGAGCAGAAGCTGGTACTTCTAATTTGCATTAATAAGGCACTATTAAACCAAGCTGTCTCGTTTCAGCGTCTGCGAGGACTCACTTGGAGCGAGGTCCTGGGTCCCTGCTTTTCCATCTGCACCATGCTAGACTCGCTTCATAATTATCTCTGCTACTCAAAAAAGCCCCAGCTGTTCTGCATGGTTGCGTACGGAGGATGAAAGCATGAAACCATCCACCACCGCCATCGCCACCACCACCAGTACCACACACACTTAGACAACTTTAACTTACAATTCCATTTTAAAGTTTTCTTCTACAAGTTTTTACAGAAACATCAAAGTAAATATGGAAGCATTGTAAGGCCTGTTGGCTTTTCTCCCCCCTATCAGTGAAAAGATGTTAAGGAGTACCCCTGGTAAATGATCACGATCATAACTCCAATGCAAAAGAGGACTTTTCTGATACTCTCTCAAACTTTGCTTAAGTCCATGTAGTGAAATTTAGTGAAAAGAATGTCCCTTCCCCTTGACAATTCATGTGTCTGCATAAGGGGAATCCAGAATAAAAGGAACCGCAGCAAATTCTATACAAGCCAGACAAGTGTCCCAATGGAATCCAGTCCTCTGTAATTTGTAGACACCCCCTCCCAGCCCCCAGCCCCTTCTGCTTTGCTAAGAGACTGAGAGATTGATACGGGTGCCACCTCGATCGCTGCCAGGGCCTTCACCATTCACAGCTGCTAAACTTGGCCATTCATCATCGCAATCTAATTGTGGGCAGCTGGAAAAACAACAACAACAGGAACATAAGAAGAAGTGGAAAGAAAGAAGGACTGTAAAATTAGCGCTAAACGCCGATGGCGGCCCTCGGGCTAACGTCCTTTCAACATCACATTTATTATCAGACCCCTGTGATAACGGTAAGGCGGACAGCTCGGCTTTGCAGACGGGAAGAAACAAAGAGAGTGGAACGATCCTTTTTACACCTCCCTGTCTATCAGCCCAGAGAAGGTAATTGCAGCTCTCTGAAGTTTAGAGAGGAAGAGTGTTATGTACGTGGGAGATGAGTTTGCTACAAGAGTGCTGTGACATGGCTAACGTTTAATGACAATTGCTAGTTGGTTGAAGATATTACACCTATAGGTCAGGTAAGGTTGCTCCAGGAACTCAAAGTGTGGGGTGAAAAAACACAGATTTACCTGCAGATTTTCAGGATAAGAGTGTGAATGGCTCCTTTAGACAGGGCCATGAATCTGTTGCTCAGCCAAAGCTACCTCTGTTACATGTGTGTCTGAGAGGTCATCAAACACGTGCCTCTACAGTACGTTGATACTGATCAAAATGAGTACACAAGTGACCCTGGGAGTAAATGAGATATTTCTGGCGAGTGTATATATATATCATTTGTCCTGTAGCGTGTCTTTCCAGTCTTGTAGAACCACCTCTTCACCATGTCTCCATGTACCGAAAATACTTCAAGATCAGTGCTATCATTTTATTTGCTGCCATCATTACCTTCCTCCCTCTTCTTTTGCGCTCCTTTGCTTGTTCTAGTGTTTCGAATGAATGCAAAAAGTTGACCTTGCAAGGAGCAGATCGGGCCAGTCATCCCGACAAATAACGTGTCCAATCAAGATGAACGTGAGGCAGCGGCCGCTAAATATAACTGTCTGCAATTCCCTGCCTACATGTGACACTCCTGCAACGTGTCCCCACTGGAGCGGCAAGGTCACCACGCTGCCGCGACCTCACAGCCGAGCGCCAGGAACGCCGCACGTTAATTTCGGCTTGAGTGGAGGCAATCCATTCCCACCTACGTTCTGAGCAACAAAGGCAAGCCTTATTTCTGTACACTGGTGGCATGCATATTGAAAAATCTCCCGCCCAAATGACTCTGTAAACAAGATGTGAGCGCAGTGCCGGCGCCATCATTTCCAGAAATAAGTGTCAGGCTGCAGTTATTGCGTTATTTACTGCACCGTAAAGAGCCAGGCTATTGATCTGAGAGGAGAAGCGGCTCCCTGGTTCTATCTGTCATTGCCATGTTCATTAAACTGATGTATTGTGCCAAGTATTCCGCCGCTCTCCAGTCCTCTCTCTCCTTCCCTCCCTCCCTCCCAGCCTCAGTCTTCCTCTCTTTCTCTAACTCCCTCCCTATCTGTCTCACCCTCTGTCTCTCTCTCTCCCTCCCTCAATCTCCCTCCCTTCCTCCCTCTCTCCTCCTTAGTCTTCCTCTCTCTTTCTTTATCTCTCTCTCAAGCTATTTCCAAGCAACTTTCTCTCCCTCTGCCTCAATCTCTCTCTTTCCCTCTCCTCTGCATTGGTTCATTTGTTCCCTGGATTTTTGATGAACCCTGGGTACGCCTTCCCAGCACAGTTAGCACAAGAGTGCTGTTTTTAGTGGGGATCAGCATTTCCGTTACCAGTAAAAACTGTGACAGTCTTCTAAAGCCGGATAGGAGTTTGAACTATCCTTAATGCAATCAGTTACTGATAGATGGAAAGTGCTGTTTGCATCTAATTTCTGCAGTGCATGCGCAGGTTCATCATAGGACACGATTATACCCCCGAGCAAAAGATGGCACCATCAGCTCACCTGTCTTATAAATCCACTGCAGCTGATATCATCGTTTGCATAATCCTATTACAGGTTTTACCGAGTTATGTCAGTTAACGGAAATTTAATATAAAATGCAAAAGGCCCATATTAGCATTGTTTTCTAGCCTGGGATAATGTATTAATATTACTTTGTTATCATTCTAATTACACTAGTCAACCATTTTTATTATTGTTATTTTTGGAATTATCTAGTTCATGTCTTCATTTATATAATCTTTCTCAATTATTTTTTTCCTGAGATTTATAGCTACATTTACTGTCCAAGCTTCAATTCTGCAGTTGTCATTAGCCAACTTGGAGCAGGTAGAAGGAATCTGAAAAGTGAAGAGCATGTAATCTAAGAAAAGCAAACAAAACAACAAAAAAGAGATTAGCTCTGGAACTTGCCGGCTCACAGTTTGCAAGTCGCATGAAGCCTACAGGAGAACGTCTTAGAAGTACACGTCTTAGACATCTTCAGCATTAACACCAATAATGGGGACACCGAGTGCTAATGCGCTAATGAACTGGTGGACCAACAAAACATTATGTCCCTTCCGAGAGTAAACAAGGAACGCTTCAGATCACATTATTAACAACACATTGTGCAAATGTTTTGCCTCAGCTGGGGCAACTGTCCACCATTCCACAATACCACCTGCTCAATTTTAATTGGGATAGTCAGCCATGTTATAAGCTTTTTATCAAATTGGGTAAGATGACGTCAGTGTGCTTACATAGCCCTAGAACTCTTAATTCTGGTTAATACTTTTTCTTTTGTTTCTCAGAGGCTGCTGCTAGGGCAAGAACTGGCACTGAAGACACTGCTAAGCTCATGTCTGTGTCCCAGAAGGCTCTGCTGAACAGAACCCTCCTCCCCCTCCCCTCTCCTTCAGATCCGACACAAAAATCCCATCTCATCTGCAAATATGATTTTGGTTCGACTTGTTCCGCAAACCTCAGATACCACTAATCCCGGGTCTGGGACCTCAGCATATCAGCTGGGGAGTGACAGACAGTTATCCACGGGCTGAGACCGCGTTACACAGTTACACATCACTGAACAACAGTATCAGCATTTCGGTCAGATGTTGTGTCATGATGAACTTTTATGCAGACTCCCCCCACCCCCCTCCCTCCACGACCCCACCTCCCCCTGCCAATCAGCGGGTGTGCATGCGCATGAGACTGAACGGCACTGCCTCCTTGTCCTTGCAGTTTAAACACACACAGAGTGCACAAAAGGACACTTGAGGACACGCGTGCCTCTGCGCCGGTGCTGCGGTGAGACCGAGCCTCACGTTGCTCTGTTCCCAAAGCAGAGCACCTCGTTTGGACTGCAGTGTATCCGTGTCATGTGCCACTTTATGTCCTCACCATTGAAAAGCAGACAAAAGTCCTGAGGAGTTTAAATCAACCATCCAATTACAATCAAATGAAACCAATCAATTTCATAATGTTAAGTGAAAAAAAAATTGATAATCTCTTCAAATCTTGGGTTATACTTGCAAAGAGCAATATCTTCAGATGTAGGCATCCTGTTTTTCTGGCACACCATTTACCCTTGCCAGAGTGCTTCCTCTGAAGTATATGTTTGTAACGGAGTGTGCCCGAGCGGAGAGGTGGTCAAGACTGAAGGAGGGACAACTGCAGACAAAGTTTCCAATTTGAAACTTTTTATTTACTTTAGGCTACCAGCAGGGTTACAAGCATGCAAACACACTAGACAAACAAACAAAACACTTTGGCAAAGAAAAGGAAAAGAACACTGAGACAATGCCCATATTCTAACTAGGCCCTATTACACAGGTCCCATGGCATGACCTTTCACTTCAGAGGCATCTCCCCGTCTGAGCTACACAGCAGCCATATAAAACCCCGGTCTCATCCATTGCACAGAGATAAATCAATTAACTACTACACACCATATTTCATTGCTAACAGCACCTAGGCAGAACACCTTCCTTACAAACAATCAGGTGTTTATTTTATCAATGCCCTTAGACACTTCTTTGACGATTAAAATAAATTTGCACAGAGCACCCCTGCACCAATGAGCGCTTCCATATCGGAGCGCGAAAAGAGTGCAGAAAAAGCTTCCCCGTCCTGCACCCCAGTTTGCTCGCTCACACCCAGAAGACAACAGGAGTACAGGAACCACCAGTAAGTAGATCAATACATTTAGAAACAGCATAAACAGGCAACCAGCAAGTGTTCTGATGTTCAATGTGCGCACTAAAAGAACTCTTACATAGCTGCTTTAAATAAACTGCGATTCTAAATTAATGTACCGTGTTTTACGTTTTTCCTTGTTTCTGATACATTACCACTTTTAATTGCTATCTCAGACTTACCAACAAACACATTAACATCCTAGAAACCGACGGAAAAGCATTATTTGCGGTTTCATCATGTCATTGTTCATACGGAGGCGGAAAAGCCACCGATCCCAGTGACGGACGCGCTGCGCTCCGTCACAATGTTTTAACGTTAAGTGAAGTCTGAGGGTATTTTGTCAGTCCACGTTCTAGTCAGCAACACTTCTGTTTTATGTTTCTTTTTTTACTGTCTTTCATGTGTTTCAGAATACCAAGGCAACCTGGCACCGCAGCTGCTGCCCAAGGCCCATCTTTTGAGATGATGCATGAACTGGCATAAAATGATCATGGTTCTGTTCCTGTCAGATGATAAACCATTCTGAGCTCAAAAACAGGAGCAAACCTGTGCACCAATGCACAGATGTTTTACAGGTTTGCTCGTGTGTAATTAGCCACACATAATTCAGGGGTTGTGGCTTGGTGTAAGGGTTTGAGGTAAGGGTTAAGTTTGTGTTCATAATAGGAACAAGGCTAAGGATATTTAGATATCATGTGTAATTACTTCTGTGCTCAAGACTCATTAACTTCTGTTGGGATAAAAAAAATAGTTGCAAATGAGTCACTTAATAATTTACAATGTAATTACAATTAAGGTATGATGCAAGTAATTACACATACAGTACATTAGAATACATTATATAACATAATGCTTTACATAATCTAAAATATTAAGCCCACCAAAAAATGAATGTGAAGTGCACAAACAAAAGCCAAACACCAACAAAAGCCAAAAAGATGAGGAATTCAAACAAGAGCACCACAGTTCCTCACATTGCCTACTTTCCAGCACACAATACTTGGCCAAGTGGTATGATTATGTATGTGGATTCATCTCTGACAAAATGCATTCAGGTAAAGCCTCTTAGCACTCTAATAAGACAAACACACATGCACACACACACGCATACAGACATTTCTGATTTTACAGCAAACACCAGTTTTGAAAGCTCAACAGTCAGAAGTCTTTAAGCCTAGTATTTGTGGTATCACCCCAGCAAATGAAAACATCCTGTAACAGTGGATGTATTCTCTGTTGCAGTGAAAGACAGAAGTGTGCATCAGAGGTGTGGCTACTTCTTTGTAAAAGGGACCTTAAAGGAAAAATAAAGAAAGGCTTTATTCCATTAGAAGAGGCGCCTTTATTTTGGGGTTGCATTAGTGGCACTTGAACTTTAGATTCACAATGTGAGACATGCAAAATGGGTCACATGTGTCAATTAGAGCTGAGAATGGCTGAAAGTAGATGATCAGAGGCATTAGCCGATTGCAATCTCCCTTCGCAACTTATATTCCTCACTCTTTTTTGTGACCAGGCTAAACTGATTAAAAATATGCCAGCGCACAGAGTGGAAAGGTTCATGTGGCATATTGCTGCTGATCTCAAAATAAAACTATGGAAGGAACCAAGGTGGGAAGGAGGCCCATTTAAGAGACAAATAAAAGCTGTTTCAATGTACTGCAGATAACAATGTACATAATTCAATAAAGGAAAAAAGAAAAAACTTCTAACTGACCCAGAAAGAGTAAAGTACATTTCTAATTTTATTTCTACTGAAGCAAAACAACCATTGTAACCCACGTGACCCTTACAATAATCAGAACCTTTGCATTCTTTGTCTTAGCACTTCACATAGAGCTGTTGAAAAACCTCATCTAACAATCCAATTACAACCGCTGGTCTGAAAAAAATGTGAGGTAATTGAACAGAGACAATAGACAATCATTGAGAAACTGTGGTCTGGAGAACTGCAATCCTCCAATTAAAGTCAAGGCAGTCTACATTCACGTCTGAGTGAAGATTGTTTGGGATAATCATCACATGCAAAAGCAAACAAATATGTTAAAATTGTCCAAAAAAATCACATTGATTATGGTACACATACAGAAGCCACTGACTAACAGTAAGTAATTGTATTATGACTGCATCATGTAAACAGCTTCACAGTTGTACTTGGAAACCATTTGAAACAACTGAATGTCAACAGTAATAATATGACATGTAACACAACTGATAAAAAAGAAAAAAAAGATATCATAATAGTAACTCAGAAACTCAGACATACAGCAATATCCAACATCCATCCAAAACTTGCTTATGCTGCTGCAAAAGCTTTAAGTGTCACCAGACTTCTATCTTCCTTGCTAGATTGTAATTCTTTTTAAAACTAGTAGCTTTTATTATTAGCAGGGGAGGGGTCAGAGTTCACAGAGCCCTGATGTGGTGTAAATAGATGGGTTTTAAGTCTGTGCTGGAAAATGGACAATGAACCTGCTGTACTGACAGTTGTTAGGGCCTCTTCTTACCAGTTGGGGGCAAAGGTAAAGAAGGGACATAAATGAAATGAGCAACCCAGGAAGGGGTGACTTGGTAACCCAAGGTAACACAGTGAAATGGTCTGACAGGAGTGTAGGGTTTGATAGAATGTTTCACTTAATTGAAGATGGTATCTCTGCACAACGCCTGGATACCCCCTCCCCCAATATTGTAACTAGAGTTGAGAGAGGGAGAGAGAAGAGAGAGACACGGAGGGAGGGAGAAGGAGAGATAGAGCAAGAGATGGAGAGAGCAAGGGAGATGGAGAGAAGGAAAGAGACAGAGAGGGCATTATCACTGAGAAAAGTACTCTGGCCCATTATCGATAACTGGAACAGTCAAGGCCGTCACTCTGGGCTGATCTGTTGCAGGTGGTGAGGTGAGATCCAATTGAGATAAACATCTCGTATATCCCCCTCTCCAGCCCCTGGTTGGTATCACTATAGTACGACACTCCATTTTTTTTTTTTTTTTGTCAGTCTTGCTTAATCCTTTGCAGGGTTCAGTTCCATTTCATGAGATGACAGTGGAAGTAATCCATCCTTCACCCATAATATAAAAATATTATTCTCAAGCTGTCTCCCTGGCAGAATCTTCACAGGAGGTGGTGCTCACTTTATTTATATATTTTGTTAGACATTGGCTTGTCTGCAGCTGAGCTCATTCCAACTTCAGGCAAGTTAACTTTGCTTCATTATTACCACTTTACTGCTTTTAACATGAGGGAAAATGAATAGGGAATTTCAATATTTCATAAACACATAGTTTTACACTGAAGGCACAGGAATTGAGTATTTGAATGAATAAAATCTATGATTAAATTATGTAAATATGGAAAACAATATTTAAATGATGGATCACTTAAGGTATGCAGAAAACCAAATACCAAAGCACTGTTGCTCCACCTTTGTTGTGCAATATTTCTTTTCCTGTGAGATTTCTTTGACCCCTGTATAATGGAGGTGTGGGTATGTTTGTGGGAGATAAACATCGTCTTTGACTCATTTTGACAGTGGTGTGACACTCCACAGTCTCCTTGCATGAGAATGCTAAGAATTGAGCAGGGGTGTCTGCCATTGCCGACAGATGACCCCTGGCATCCTCAATAGAATGTCCACCAAGTTCAGCAAGCAAACAGCTGTGATTCACGGTAGCCTACGTCTGTACCTTTCCACTCATGGACACGTGGTGGTTTATTTTTATTTTTAATCATGGTCAACGAGGACTGCTGAATGGTCTTGCACAGGGGATTGAGAAGAATAGCTTTGCAGTGCTGTCACTAGACAATAGACAATTAAGATGTCACATTTTCTTTCATTCTTGATCAAAATTATTATATTTACAAGGGTGATGATTATGATGATGATAGCTATTATCTTTATTGATAATAATTCAGTGTTAATCTTCCAGTATGTTCGCTGGTGTATTTGAGGTATAAGGAATATAGCTGTTAAATCAAGTTTGTGGTCTGTCAGTATATAAAGAGTTAAACATCATTTTGGTAAAAACTAATCTGTTATGAATTATAATCTAGCATCCACCAAAATTTTGGGGTAATCCGCTTAGAGTACTTTCTGCCATTGAGCTCAGACGTGTTTATCATAGGGATCAGAGAATAATCAAAAAGACATCTGTTTTTTAAGAAAAAATTGCAGTATCTCACTAGATAGACTTTTTAGTGTTGCTACTGTGGCAGATCGGAAATTCTGACATTGACCACAGATGTTGTACTGTAGGCTCAAAACAAACCTACACAAAAGAGGCCTGCATTAAAATAAAGCCAGTAATCATTTTCAGCACAAGGATTAAACACACACACATATTTTAAGAGGGTAAAAAAACAGCAATATCTACCCTACATAAAAATAAGTAATGAAATACATATTTACATTACTATTTTTCCCTAACCCTGGCTAAAACATTTTAGGTCATGCCAAAGCATTCCTGTGCTTTCTGAGGCTGCTTTTTATGTGTTCTCGGGGCTGAAAACATTCTGTTTCGCAGGGAGCTGATTATCAGAAGCTAAAACGGAGAGCAATGCAAACACTAGTCAAATAATGGGCTGTACCAGAACTGCCACAACTTCAGCATGTAATTCTGCCTCTGAATTAAGATGAAAGAGAAATTCCCTGTCATACACAGGTAAGAGCAACACTGAAAGCTTTGATAAACGGTAATTGGAAGTCCAACTGGTTAAAAGCCTTTCTGACAGAAAACCAGGGAACTTCAGCCAGGGGGGAAGTGAACATTCATTGGCCTGTCCATTTCAGTCACCTTGATATTAAGTAAAGAAACCTCATTCTGGGTTTTTTCACATTCTATTTTTTTTCTGTAAGATGGCCACTTCGATAAATGACATCCTGAGCTCTATTTCCTGCATGCAAAGGTAATGAACAGTGTTATTTCTCTCACTAAGCTATCCATAAATAAGTCCTGAAGTTTAATCATTGTCAATGAAGCTCGGTCTGAGGAAAACGTTTTTCGGCAGTGCTAATAACATGTTGTAATCACATTGTCATGTTTCTCACGGTCTATCAGCAGGTCCAACAGACTATCCTTCCTTGATAACTTGGGTAGAGAGGAAGGCTTTCTTTGGTTTAGCTTTGAACACCTGTGTCACCGTAAAGTGATCTGACCACTGATTTTCAGCCTGCTTGATAAAAAAGATTTTTTTTTAACGGGTGGTAAAATCAAAGGAATCTGTTTTTGTTGCCTCTTCGTTAAGCAGTCCGCACACTGCCTGCCTGGCTCCAGCCACTTCCCTCCTGTCCTTATTGAGCATCAGAATGTTTACAATCTCTCTTCCCCCTAAGAGGAATGTAAAACACAAGGATGACTTTTATGTTTTGAGCCCTCTTCAGTCTCGGTATTTATCTTTCAGAGCTCCTGTAGATGGGGTTGAGCATTATGAATTCTTGCTGATTTTCCTGAAGTCGAGGGACCGCAGTTGAAAACACCAGACATGTGCTCAGACCAAGATTGAAAAGAGTAAACGACAACATCAAAAACAACAAAAAACTATTTACTTCAGGATCATTTTGGCTTTCAAATACACTGCATGTGGTTATGAATTTTCTTTTGAAGGAAATTACAGTTGTGCAATATTGGCTTGTTTAACTAGACAGAATTTAAGTAATTAGTGGCAGGTCATTGAAACGGCTGCTAGAGTGAACACAAACTGGTTGATTAATTGATTGATTGATTTGTTCATCACTTGAAACAGCTTCCATATTGATCACAAACTGATTGATTAGTTAGTTGGTTGGCTGACTTACACTGCACTGAAAACCAACCAACATGGTGGTACAGTAGTAACCCCCTTATCCACGAGGGATATGCTCCAAGACCCCCAGCGGATACCTGAAACTGCAGATAGTACCGAACCCTATATATACAGTACCAAGTGAGTAGAGGGTGGGTAGCGTATACAGCGTGGATACACTGGATAAAGGGATGATTCACGTCCCGAACGGGATGGCGCGAGATTTCAGCACACTACTCAGAACGGCACGCAATTTAAAACTTATGAATTGTTTATTTGTGGAATTTTCCATTTAATATTTTCGGACTGAGGTTGACCGCGGGTAACTGAAACCGTGGAAAGCGAAACCGCAGATAAGGGTGGACCACTGTATAATGAAGGTTGCTGAGAACACTAATTGAATGATTTATTGAGTGATTCTTTGATTGATTGGAATTGCACTGTACCTGTTACAACAGAACCTGTCTGAGTAAAGAGAAGAGGGATCTAGAAAAGACTCACCTGAACACAGAGCTCATTTTCTTGCAGAGACAGCAATGATGATGATGAGGAAGGTCAGGACCACTACACCTGCTATGAGTAAGTAGCACTTCTTCTTTCGGAGTTGCCTCTGGGAAGAGAAAGAATAAGGAAAACCATTTGTATTGTCAATGTCCCAAAAGTGTCATCCTGTTTGTATTATACAGATGTTATGAGCCATGCATGCGACTGCCATCCATGTCTACATGATGGGATGAAATCCAATGCTCTGGGCAATCATCTTGAAGATAAGAATCATCTCTGTGACAACGTCAGCAATGACATTAGAGAGGGGTTTCTTTTTAGAGTGTAGCTGAGGCAGTCATATCATATTGTGGCATTAAGAATCAAATCAAGATGCCCCTGATGGCTATTTTTACTTCTCAGTCAGTAGTATCTTCAACATACTTGGGAGAGGTAGCTATGAACATTTAAAAATCATATGATTTTGCTTTTATAATAAGTGATATTGCCACTTCTCTAGACACAAATGTATTTATTTATTTATTTATTTATTCATTCATTCCCTTCAGTTGCGGCGCACTGTGGATAGTGACTAAACAGGAGGGGATAGATAGAATACACGACTCTGAGCCAGTTTCCTTTGAATAGGGAGAGTAAACTGCTGTAAGGTTGCATCAGCTTTCTGTCCAAGCATGCATGATCAGTGGCCACCTTCAACGTGGCATGGGGAAATAACTGGAAACAGACTGTGTCATTTTCTGGGTCACTGGATCTGTCTCCGTTCACCTGCAGTGAGTGACAGCCAACACTACCAGTGAAACCCCTAGAATGATAAAGGAAAAAAAAAAAGCACTGCACACTGATGGTTCATGGGTCCTTGACCAAGTTTTCTCTCATTTCCCCCCCCCTCAAGAAAGGATTATTGCCATGATTTAGTATTTTCCCCACCTAAAAGGTGTTCTAATTTTATTAAATTTTTCATATTTGTATTTCTTTTAGTATGGTCTTAACCGTTTAAGGCACCAAGTGCATTCTCCAGCCAAAGCTGTGTTATCCTCTGGCTGTGAATAAGAAACGAAAATGCAACAAAGTAAATAAATAAAAATGAAAGTGGCACAGAGGAATATATATATATATATATATATATACATATATATATATATATATAGATAGATATACATATGATTTTTTTTTCTCTGGAGGCGCCTGCAATGGGATGCGGATACAATGTGTTGGAGCGGGAGGGAGCACAGAATCAACGTTGTTTTGAATCGCTTTTCTTCTTTGCTTTTTTTTTCCTCCTGTTTTTTTTCCCCTGCTACAAAGGCAGTAAGAGCTGCAGCATTAGACTGGAGCTATACCAGCATGTTTAAATCCTGAAGCGCTTCAAAGCACGGAGAGCAATTCATCTTCTTATCTGAGACTCGAAACAGGCTTTCTATGTGGAAGAAGAGAGAGAGAGAGGAGAGGAGAGGAAAAAAAACTGCTGTCGAGTAATTTTCCGTTTAAACGTTCCACTCCACAACAATTTGCATAAGCAGCCCCGCGTCTGTGATAAGAAGATTGGTTATTTTCAAAGGCTCTGTGGGGATTGAGAATTAAAGGCCTCTCTCTGCTATCTCTGCTCCTGCAGCTGGCCACCACTGATTTCCAGGCTTTTTTTTCTTACATTTTTTTCCCCAAACTGTGCCTTATAAACTTTCTCTCCCTTCTACTCTCTCTCTTTCTCTCTCACTCTAACCCTCTCCTCTGTCAATCTCCCTCTCTCTCCTCCCTCTGTCTCTTTTTCTCTCCTCTATCCCTCTCTCGCACACTCCTCAGTCTCTCTCTCTCTAGCCTCTTCTCTTTCTCACTCTACCCTCTCTCTCGTTCATCCCTTGTCTTTCTCCTTCCTCTGCTCTCCCTCCCCGATCTGCTCTCTTTCATAGTCTTCCTTTTCTCTTTTATCTCTTCCCTCTCCCTCTTTTTCTCTTCTTCCTGCTCTTTCTATCTCTATGTCAGTCCTCAAACACAGGCATATGTGCTGTCTCCTGCTCATTCCGTCCTCTCTGTCATTGAAGGCTAAGGGAAATGAAACGGTGAATGAAAAGAAGGGGATTTGGATCACAAAGGAACTGTTGCTCTTTTTAAAAGACTTAATTTTCCAGAGGGAGGCGTGTTGGTGTGCAGGCAGAGAGAAAGAGAGAGAGAGAGAGAGAGAGAGAGAGAAGGAGGGAGAGATGGATGCAGAAATAGAAAGTTGGAGGAAGATGGGGAGTGTGGGTCGGGGGATAAGAGAGGTCATCCTATAGGAGAAGGCTGTGCAAAATCCTTTATCACAAGTGTTCCATGACAAAGGAGAGCTGAAATAGCTTTCCAATCCAGTGGCCAGGTTTCTCCTTGCACCCCCCTCTACCCCCCCAACCTGCACACACACAAAAACATGCACACATGCGCATGCACACACACTCCTCCTTGTGGCTGCATTTTCAGATGCGTGTCTTTTATGCAACACTAATGTGTTTGATCTACAACATGAAGTGAGGGCGGTGATGCATGTGCATGCAGAGGCCTTGTTCATACCCCTGAACCTGCACACAGAATCATCAGGCATGCTAGCTGATTCGTCCATTTACCCGTCTTTCGTTAGCCCGCCCCATCACATTTTGGCTTGGCACGCAGTGACACATTCCATGTCTTTCAGTTATTCTGTCTATGTCTCCCTCCTGCTCCCTTTCTCTCTAAACCGTTCCCTCTGTTTCTCCATCTCCCTTCCTCTCTCTTTGCCTCTCTCCTTGTTTCTATCAGAATTTCTGTCCACATGATAGTCATTCATTCACTTCCATGTCCTTCCCACAACTCATTCATTTTTACCCTCCCTGTACTTAATGCACTTTGAGTACAGACTGTAAAAATTCCCACTGTCAGCATGAAAGCGCACCGCGTTGTTCAAGGACAATGAAATCAGGAGACTGATTAAAAAAGAGGAATTGTAAATGTGATGAAAACCGATACTTAACAAGAACAGAAAGAAGTGTTCTTCACAATCCCTGACATCTCTCAGACTGGTAAGTAGAGACATGGAGCAAAAAAAAAAAAACAGACATGGTAGAATGAGAGACGGGATGCAATCATTTGCCTGTAGACTTCTCTATCTTGAATTCTGTTTCTTGCTTCTCGTTTAGTTGCCCCACTCATTCCTCTTAGTTTCTCCAATGGGTCTTCAAACTGGA
This sequence comes from Megalops cyprinoides, assembly GCF_013368585.1. Lineage (NCBI taxonomy): Eukaryota > Metazoa > Chordata > Actinopteri > Elopiformes > Megalopidae > Megalops > Megalops cyprinoides. The sequence goes on from NC_050592.1 coordinate 24,472,438, forward strand.
GAGGATGAGAGATATCTCCCTATCTATACTGAATGCAAATGGTGATTACTCCATCATTGGCCAGCACAGTGGCTTAATCTTGGCAAACCCCACAGTGGTGTATTGGGTATGGACAGCCTCACAGGTGTGCTGCTTTTTTTAGGTTAGGGGGTATCCACCCTGGAGATCACATAGAAGATCCATGTAAAATGCTGAGAGAATGCTGCTCCTGATATAGCAATTCTACATATTTGTTGGATGTCCTCTGCAATGGCTTTTAGGTGTACAGAGAAGATGGACCTGGCAAATTCCACTCAAACTTGAATATGTCGGAAGATGGCCCATATGCAGTCTGAACTTGACAGCATTTCATGGCCCTACTGTAAAGAGTTGCATCCACATCAGCAGCACTGAGAGACACCTATTTATCCTCCGTGACACCGGCAATGTCTTTATATGATGGCAACGCAGTGTGATTATTACTGCCATTGTTATTACTCTTCCTTTATCTCATTGGGTAGGAAAATTGGAAGTCCGTAAAATAACTAATATTGCCGCGCGGCTGCGGTGCCTGTAATCGGCTTAAGGCACAATTTACATAAAATTCAGTGTCCCAGTCTCTCCTGATTATGGTGTTTAAAAGGCATTGCAAATAAACACAGACTTCTCCCTAATGCCACCTTCTGTGGGCGTAGACTGTCAGCTGCGGAGCTCGTCTCTCTGGCTGCGGATCAGCGCCAGACTGCCAGAAAAGTCCAAATCCCACCTCCCATCACCACAACCCCCACCCCCTTAATGCACACCCCACCCTTCCACACATGCACATGATCCCCCCCCCCCCCGCCTCCGTCCCCCAAGCCAGGCCCTGCACATCAACAGTCCTCTTTGTGAGACAGTGTCTGAGACTACACAGGAGACACAGGCTATAAGCAAAAAGCCGCTACTACAGTATGCAGTACGCTGCTAAAACCACACAAACAAACAAAGCACTTTCTGCTGCATGAGTTGGCTGAGTGAGTCAGATTTTGTTGATGAAGCAACAATTTATGCATTTCTTTCAGGCCCGTATCCGCTCTTCAAGCTGTGAAATTAACTTGTTTAATCAAACTGGGATTAATTGGGTGTGGCAGAGCAAATATTATTTCACCAGCGATCGGCTCGATTGCCCCGAATCTCCTCTCACAACTGTAGAGATGCACAACTCTGATTTGTTTACCTGTTGCCACGGTGAATAAAGGATTGGTTTAAGAAAGTACCATTGTAAAGTAATATAGAAATAAAAACAAAACAAAAAAACTTTTGAGGCCAATTGCACCAACTGTGTATACACCTAGGTTAGGAAAATGTCCAATGCAGAACAGACCTGTAAGTTACATGGAACATTTACATCTTCTGTGTCACTTTTGGCATATACCTTTGTTTTTATGTGGGGCTGGGTGTAGCTCCTACAATGAGGATGTTAATTCAAGATACTCTCCATACTAATGCAAAAAGAAATCAACAATATATCTGCTGTTTGTCGCTTAAGAAAAATAGCAGTGGCATGTCTTTTTTATTAGATTTCACAGCCAGTGGGTATTTGGATTGTGTACCTATTTGAAACTGAATCAATGCATTGGACATTTGCACCAAGATGAATATTATTCTGAGGCCTTGATTCAATAGAAGGGATATCTAACTTTTTGATGAGCATAAGTGCAACCAAAATTTTTTAAAATTGAATTTGTTTTTCAGGAATCCATTACAGTTGGGAATATGATTAATGTGCGCAAATCTACCAGATGCCATGTCATCTACAGAGTATCAATTGCTGCGGTGTGTTTAGCAGTGCATGTGGTCTTTTATTTGACAGACATATAATTAAGTTGCTTTCTTGTTACTGAATCCATGTAGTTTATGTTTTTGTTTATTTAAGCCTTTCTTTGGGCACTTTGTATTGTGAAACATTAAGGTCGGATATACGTGCACCTTAGCAGCAAGCATAGCCAAATAAAATGCTTGGCATAGCTATGGCCAAGCTTTGTTTGGTGCAACTGATGTAAATATGGAAAGCTGGCTGTATGAATGACTGACGTGGAGTGGCTAACAACTTTTCTATGTTCAGTTGTGCTCTTAGCCCCTGGCAAAAAAAGGCATTCCAGCCTCTTTGTGATAAAATGGGTAGCATTTAAAGAAAAAATACATACTCATTAAATACAGTACAATATTTATTATGGAACAAACTATAAATACATAACAAAGGTAAGTAGACCTGTTGCAGGTCTTTGAAGCTTGATTCTAACCATCTGCACAGTACACCTAGCCCTGGGCGTAAACTATACTACACTATTCGGTCTCTTGGGCCTGATTTTACTTTCTGTTGCCAATGCTCAAATTCTCAGTCATGCTGCTTAACTCTATTTCACGTGCACCCTTGTCTGTGTGAGGAAAATTGCCTGATCAGTAATACAGCTGGATTTTTCCTCATGCAATTATAGGGGAAGTGCCCCGCTCAACAAACAAGGTGACTCCCACCACCGATAAATATTGATGTCATTTTTCCTCTCACCTGAAAATCATCAACCCCCCCTGGCTGGGGCAAACAACTTCCTGCACACACACCGATCTAGTTCTCAGAGGCGGAGGGATGCCAGTGAATGCAGTCAGACTGTTCGGAAATTGTAAACATTTCTGTACCGCCGTTGTGGAGCCAGCTTCATTAGTTTCGAGAGGGGAGGAAAGCATTTGGAGTGCCTTCATAAAAGGTGCCAAGTCTTTCTGCGTTGGGCAAGCCAATTTCCTGGATACAAAATGCTCAATGGAAATGAAAATGGCATGCTGCATGGCAGAGGGTGCCAGAGACTGTGGGAGATTAAGTATATTCTCCAGGCTGAGAGACGGACAGAGTGAAAGGGGTCCCATTTGCTCATGGTTCCTCCTTTTGAGGAGACAGACGGGGCGGTGCAGACCAGGGACCATTTTGGATCCAGTAGGCATGAATTTCCACTCTTGATTGATCTTTGCCCTCAACGCAATTAGTTTTTTTGGTGACTAGCATTGATTTATTTGATTTGACATGACATTGGTCTTAGCTCTGTGATGATGTTATGTGAAAGCATACTTCTGCTGGCACTGAGAATGATCAGATCGACTCTGTGGGCTTTGAATGTAGGTTCTCTGCCCATGCACTTCACCCTTGTGGTTGAATTGACACCCTCTCTCTGATCTGAGTCCCTTCTCTATGCACAGACAGCCCTGCATTGTTTTATTGTTTTCCCTTGCACCCCTCGCCCTTCTCTTGGTCTCGCTCTTTACGGTGCCAATAGTTGACTCCCCAAACCTTGCAGCAGTTATCACTTCATCTGCTTCTCTTTCTTTCGTGTTTTTCTTCCTCTTCTCACCATTCATTGTCTGTGTAGCTCTTTTCTTCTCTTCCTCTCTCCTCCATCTTTCTCTCTTTCTCATGTTTTTTTGTTGTTTTGCTCGTCCCTCTCCACCCCGTACTTCCACTCTTTCCCCTTTATCTGTCAGTCTATCTCTGTCTCTCTGTCTGTTCCCCTCTCTCTCCCTGGCCACCACCGTGGTGTCACAGTTCAGTTCATGCATATGCAGGTGCTTTTCCTAACAATAAGCTGACACTTCAAAGTATTCTTATGTCCCTATGAGTGCCTTAGCTGGCACCAGACCTGCCTTGTCATCAGATCCATGTCAGGTCTTTGAGACGTTTCCTCACGGATATTCAGTGTTCGCATCACTGAAAACTGTCTCTGGCATAGTTGAAGCTAAAGGGGGATTTGGCATTTCGTTATAAATATTCATGAGAAGGTGCACTTGAAGATAGAGCAGGACACTAGCAAAGACTTTACAGAAACCTCCTACAAATTGAAGAATGGAGGACGGAACACACAGCTAAATAGAATGTCCATTGTTTTACGACCTGTGGCATAGACAAGGGTACTGACTGTAATATCAAAAAAAAACACCCACTCCTCCTCTCATTACAGAGAAATGCATTAGTTGCTTTGAAGTTTAAATTGGAGATGAACCTGATTTTACCGTTGCACACCATGTAAACCATCAACCATCAGCTAAGCCCACTGTCAAGCCCAGTATCTCTGCTTTGACCCGGCTCGCTGGTGTTTGGCCCCACAGCACTCTTGTATCCCCGGATGACGAGTCATTAACAAAGGCCAAGAATCCATGCCAGATGAACGACAAGCCAACAGCAGCCCCACCACCATCAGCACGCCACACATTTCCGCGGCAGCATTTTAACAGGCCTGCCAGCACAGACGCCTCTATGGGCATTTGCCCCGGCCATTGGGCACAGCGGTGGAAATAAATAACCTCGGTGATCACCCTCCCTGCCAAAGCTTAATGGAGCCACAAAATCTGCGGGGCCGGTGCCTCACTCGACAGGTAGATAGCATTCCGTCACTTGAGGTCCATTAACCAGCCTATACCTTCACTGTCCTTACAGTTCTCAGGGACTCAACCATTGTTTTGTCTCTTTTTCACCACTCTAGCTAACTTCACTCGATGAACGTCACAAGCAGTGGGCTGTCACCCTTCATATAAGTATGTGAGCTGACAACAGTATTGTCAAAAAACATATGCCATAGCAAATATTATGTTACATTACTGGCATTTAGCAGACACTTATCCAGAGCGACTTACCAAGGATACAGTTTTTTTACATGTTACCCATTTATACAGCTGGATACTTACTGAGGCAATTCTGGGTTAAGAACTTTGCCCAAGGGTACAACAGCAGTGCTCCGGCGGGGAATCAAACAAGCAACCTTTCAGTTACCAGTCCTGCTCCTTACCACTTTGCTAATCTGCCACTGCTTCTTTCTTATTAATTGATTAACTGATAGACTGATTCTCAAGAATAGAAAATCCACTGTCTTGTATAATGTATGTGAATGAAAGCTGTATTTGCATGACGGCAGGTTGTGGAGCACACTGCACTCTTTCTGTATGGAGGCAGTGCTGGCCTGCCCTTTAAATGGTCATTACGAGACCCTGGCAGCACTGGCCCTGCTCGCCGCCCTCTGCCTCGTCACAGCTTTCATCTATCGCTCACTTCCTGACAGTCAGGTAAGCAGCCCTGTGGGGGGAAAACAGGAAGCTGATGAAGATGGATGTGTTGTCCTGCAGATGGGGGATTGGGGATGAAGCCAATTGCTTCAGCTGTGAATCCATCACAGGTTTTGAAGGCGATGGGGATGCTCACCTATTGTGTAACGAGAGGGGGGAGGGGTACAAGGTGAAATGTACTTTTTATGAATACCCCTTTTTTTACCTTTGTTGATATTTGTGTGTTGGTAATTATCTCTCATAGTGTTGTGGGACAGATTTCCGTATGAAAGGGCAATACAGTGCCAGCTCAAATCTGAAATCTAGCATCCTTTTTGAGCAACACATTCTCGGGCAGTGTGCTGGAACTTTCATGGATTTTCCAGCATCTGACTATTAGCGAACTAGCTTTCCCATTATTGACTCCATTTTTCTCGTGTCAGCTCAGTCATACATTTCCTTTGGTGTAGCACTTTATTGTTTATTGCGCATAATAACAGGAGCAGGTTATTACCAATTATAAGGGCGACAAAACAATTTCGATAATAGCGGGGTAATTGCATTGTTATTATTCATTATGGTAATTATGTCAGTCTTTGCACAGTCTCAGCAAGGTTCAGCTGATTCGAAGTTAATGTTACAATTTTACTACATTTTTACCATTATTACCACTTAATTCTGGGCAGTAAAGTGACGAGGCTCCTTATGATTGTTATGTGTTATAGTATGTAAAAAGCTCATACAGCAGGGACACAGACACAATAAACATCAGCAGGGCAATAGACTGCTATTCAACAAAATGCGGATTTAGCTCATATGCCAACATACAAACGACCACTTATGTGTTCTGCAAATTGAGCTGGTTTCGTTGCGGAGGTCATGCAGTTCCACTAGCTGTTTTAGATGTTGCCTCTAATTGGAGTTGTTTTTTTTAGAACTGTTTGTCTGCGTTTACCATTGTTCGCTTGCATTGTAAAATAACTGCCAGTCATTCAGGGTGAAAGCACCTGCTTGGCAGTTGGTAAGGCGTTGCTCGGCATGCTCAGGCAGGAAAAAAGCCTTTGTTCGGTTAAGTACAGAACCTCCCGGTGACATCCGCTTCCTTGGACGGCTCTGCGTCCTTTCCTTTTTTTTTCATCAGGGCCGTGCTGTTGACATGCGGCGTTTCATTTTGCTCCCACTTAGCATACAGCGTTACTCAGGTGCAGTACGGTTCTGGCTGTTTTACATCCTAGATGCATTGTATTCCATTTACAGAGCTGGTTTTTTTTTACACCGGCAATTAAAGGCAGAGAACTACACTTAAGGTTCCAGCAGCAGTCTGCCACCTGGGATTTCTTTATGAAAGCTCTGGAGCTGGTATGAATTACAGTGTTCACATTGGAAACCAAGCAATTTCCATTCATCTCAGCTCACATGGCGGTTTCTGACAATTCCGTGCGTGCCATTGGTATCCACGTCTCTCTGAACCTGAGAGAGCGTGATTTGAGGAGGCGCTAATAAACAGTCCAGCAAATGTCACGCTCTACCGAGCACTGAAGGGCCTTGTTTTGCGCAATGGAGATGGCTGGGCGGCCCTGCGCTCCCTGTCAATAAAGATGATTCACGCCATGTTGAGCAACTGTTTCCCTGTGCTAATGGAGTCAGGACTGTGCTTAATTTCACCATTCAGCTTATTGGCATGACAGGCCATGAAAGAAAATGACTGCGTGCATATGATTTCAACTGATGGTTGCTGTCCAGCTCCACAGCATACTTTGAAATGAGGGAGGTGTTAAAATCTGAGCATGGGACCATACAATGCTGGGCTATCTTCCTCGTATCTTCCTTTTTCTCTCTCTTTCTTGCTCTCTCTCTGCTTTCTGAAAGGAGCCGGTTGTATTGGCAGAGAGCTAAATGAATCTGTGTGAGTTTGGTCACGGCTGAGACTCTTGTCAGGACAGTGAAGTGACAATTAATCCAAAAGCTGTTTCCGATAGCCTGCTGGCTCCTGCTCACATGAGCAGACTCTGTAATGTATGGATTAAAGCAGAAAACAACACCTGCTGACCATTGGCTGGGGTCACATGACAGCATGGGCCTGATCTGCATCCCTTTTCCCAGCTCTCTCCCGTGACACACACACCTTCATCCAGCTGCACAGAGGCCACCGTTTCTTGGGCCTGTGGTGCTCTCTCTATGTCTCCCTTCCTGCTGGCTCATTGCAGTTTTGCAACTTAAATTTTTTTATCATGGCATTAAAATTCATTTTTGTTTTGTATGGGATTCCAGCAAGATTTTACTTGCTCAAGAGAATTGTTTTTTTTTTTTAATTTTCTTTCTTTATCATTCCAAATTTTTGCTGAAGTGAAAAAGATACAGATTATTTCTCAGCTACCTGGACCATGAAAGTCCCAAGAGTGGTCTTTTTATTAAAAACATGCACCGGATCCTGGTGCATTTTAATAAATAAAATGTACATGTATTCTTCTACTATATCATTTCAGCCCATCTCTGGATAATATATTTTTTTAAATTAATATTTGCTAATTTCATTGCTTTTTAGTCAACAAAATCTTGTTTACTGCAGTTGTTTTGATTTAGAAACATTTTAGAAACTTTTATATCATTTTATCTCATCTGACTCCTCCCTCCCACCTGTCTGCCTCTCTCCATCCTTGCACTCTCTGTCATAAGCAAACCTGTTTGCCTACACACCTCTACACAACACAACTCTACCTCTGCCTACACAATAACATCCATCATCCCAGCACTCCAGAAAACCTGATTTAAGTGAGGTTTCCTGCAGTTTAAGACAAAACAATTAATTACAAGACGTAGCACAGGAGACATTAATCAATGAATAAGTAGCAACACTTCAATTAGCAACACCATAATTACAACAGAAACAACACAGAAACCATAAAGTGACAAAATGCTTTGAGTTTTCCTGGAGAGGCCTCTGCGCAACTAGTAATGTCTGTGGCAGATGCACCAAAGCAAAAGCAACAGTACATAAATTAAATAAACAAACAGATAAGCACATTTGAACCTTATCATTGCACTTGGGTAATCTAGGTATTTCTGAGCCTAAGGATATGAAAACAGAAAAAAATGAAGATAGATAACAAGGTGCACAAAATAAAAAAGAAAAGGAAAACATGAAGATAATGAAAAATAGATAAAAAGGCAAACTTTTTAGGGACTGTCATGATGGAAGTCCACAAAAGCAATAATCGCTTCTGGCAGTAAACAGGAGAGCTTAAAAAAAATGCCCCTGGTACATAACCTGATTGTAGGCCGCGTGCGTGTGTGTGTGTGTGTGTGTATGTGTGTGTGTGCGCACGCACCTATCTATACTGAAAAAAATATGAACCTGGTGTATATTCTTGGTGATGGCTTTATATTGTGGTTAAAATGGTATGTGTAGATGGTTGTGTGTATCAGCATTGTTGCAAATATACTGTATGTGAGCATTTTGTGTTCGTGTGTGTATGTGTCTGCGTTTGCATTTGTGTACATTTGCATTTATGTGTGTGTGTGTGTGTGTGTGTGTGTGTGTGTACATGTGTACATGTGTTTCTCCATGTTGTCTGTGGTTAGGTTGTGCTCACAGGCCACATGTTGCCATGATGTAAGAACAACACCCCTCTGTTCCAAATGAGTTTGTGTTCAGTTTTTTTTTTTTAATGGAATGACAATAGAAAGGGGGGATGAACCAGGAAAGACAGATTCTGATGCCATTGACAACACAGACAAAGCCAGAGGTGGATTCTGCATGCACATGTCCTTCAACCAGGTAGTGAAACCTCCGAGATCACCACATGTTGGAGGGTTCCTGTTTTGGTTATGAAACAGTGTGTATGTAATAAAAATCATACACATAGAAAAACCAACCCTATGTTGTGTGCAGAAGTATCTGCATTATACTTGTACTTGTACTTACTTATTACTTATGACATTAATTAAAGCAATAATTTATGAATATTACATCACACATATTCATCAGACTGGAGCAGGGGTACTTTCACCGTCCGGTTCTTAGTTTAAACCTATCAACTTCAGCAAACAAAAATTCAGACATCTTATTAAAGTCACTGATACTTTTGTCAATATATTATTTAAGATGGCTGGGGGGCAATGCAGTTTAATCCACAATACTTGTTTTATTTTATTTCAGCAGGAAGGTATATGAGATATCTGTCATAAAATTGCCTCTGCATGCTCAAAACAGAGCCATAAAAGAGCCGGAGCCTTTGATAACTCCCTCCACATTATCAAGCGGAAATCAAAGTCACATTACAAAAATGATACTGTCCCCCCCCTTTGGTCATTTTCACATCAGCAGATTTCATACAATATGTCAGTTAATGAACTTCTGAAGTTGAATTTACAACTACATAATGTTCCTGCATCCAGACATGACCTCTTGGGCTTGGCAATGGAATTCTTACCACACAGATGAAAGAGGGACAAATCATTACTACCCCCGGATTGTATTATCAACTTATCATTCAACGCAGCCAGAGGCTAAAGCTGTGCTATATAAAAGTCTTCTTCCTTTGTTGAGTTCTGCATTGTTAAAGGAAGTAATACGAGGTAAAATCAGAAAAAAACAGTTTCTACCAATGCTCTTAATAACCTTTTCCAGGATTGTATTTCAAAAGTAAATTTAAGAATGCAAGCTAGATTGAATTAATTGTTACATATTGAATACACTATTCTTTATGTGTCATGGATCCTCTCTGTTTGCTCCGTCCTCTGACCAACGACCCAACAGGGGTACAGCTAGAGTGGGCAAGTGGGAATTCCTGCTGTATGTGTCATTGTGAGAGGAATGGGTTTGGAAGGAGAGGCTGCAGGTTCAGCTGTCAACACACAGAGTCTTAGGAATGAATCTCTCCAGCGTGTATGAAACCAATGGCTTCTATTACCAACGCTAAAGTTCCTCTTTTAATCTTTAGGCTGAATCTTGTCACCACTGGCGGACTGATATGGGGGGGTGTATACCTGGTGATGACTAGCCTTGGCTAGCTCCCGATTGGCCGATTCTACGTTGGAGGCGGTAGTCTGGATGTAATCTTCGATGCTGTCTGTGGAAAAAAAAAGAAAAGAGAGAAGGTTTCTCATTGTTCCATTTTTTTTAAATCTCATCTTGTTTGCAACACATTTGGAAATAAACATGGTCATTGTCATATACCCCATCAATATCATAATCACCACAGTCATGGCTGATGCTGTCATTTGCGCTGATCATCATTTCATCATTATCATCTCCATCACCACCATTCTCATAACAACCACAACCATCACCAACTAGGAGGGTGCTTAGCAACAACAAGTTATGAAATGCATGGATTTTAATTTTCTTGAGTAACCACCTCCGGTCTCTGAGAGGATTGCCTAATTATTCCCCCCGCAGTGTTATTACCAGGCCATCTTTGAGAAGTATCTGGTTCAGGGCAGGGTCTGATTGTGATGGGGCATGTGCTGTACACACTGTACACCTTCTCATGATTCAGTTTCCCTAGGTCTCATTTGTAATGACAGAAACCCACAAAGTTTCTCATTTGCTCAGAAGTGACTCATTTGTTTCCACTTGGGGGCTGAGAGTAGGTGAGTAAAAGCATTGATTGTTCCCACTGCGTTTGATATCATTGCCTGAGCAAGAATGGGAGATGAGCGTATGTTAGCCAGATAAAAGCAAAATATTTCCATTACCATTTTAGATGTTGTTTTGCATATTTTTCTAATATATGACAGATGATTTGATTTCAGCGTCTGAACATACTTGCATATCTCTTGAGCTCAGTTTTTCATGATGTTCATAAGGGTATCCTTTTTCCAAGGGGTTACTGAATTTATGAGATTTTCCTGATAACACATATGTTGGGATAGGGGTGTCCCAGTAATGGAGTGTGAACCACATGAAGATAAAAGCTAACCGTTCAGAGATCACAGCCAAAGAAACGTGAGTGTATTCTGCTTTGACATATTTATATAACATCCTCATGAATCGGCATGAACACTTGTTAACCTTTTCTGCTTCTGCAGCGTTTTTGAATAAAGCAGTCTAAGTAATCACCAAGGTAACCTACAGCCTGGGAAGATCCCATCCCAGCAGGGGGCAGCACTAAAACATGTGGGGCAGCAGAACATGGAACCTGCATTAGGTAATGAAATATCACATGTAATATTTAATATTCAACAGCCATTCAACCCATTTCAACAAAATGTGCCATAGTTTTTTTTTTTTCTGAATGTCTGCCTGGCTCCTCTCCCCCTTTGTGTTATAGTTTTGCCTTTGTTTTAATCATGTGTCGTGTGACTGTCTCGTAGGCCACTTTGGGGAGTTCCTGTTTGATAGTGTCATTGCTCACATCCTCTCTTAGACTTTTTTGACCATGCTATTTTGTGTAGCCAGTCAAAAAAAAAAAACAAAAAACAAAAAACAACGTAGATGCTTAATGAAGTGGGGGTGGCAGTGGAATGCTGGGACCCATGTTTCCTCCCTGGTTTCCCCCCTTAATGACAACACCAATCATGGCTCAACAATATTACCTCCCTCGCTCACCTGCAGTGTGCCGGGCCTCACAACACATTTGTCGGAACGATGTGATGCAAGC